>NW_019174978.1:505031-511881 GCF_002260705.1 Seriola dumerili | reverse complement strand
ACACACACACACACACACACACACAAAGTTTCCCTTCCACACAAGGGTTCATGTGGAAATTAGTAATCACAATATCACTGTACTTTCTGTCAGTGACTGATTAAATCATTACCTAAGCCCCAATATTAGCCCCCTGGTGTGTTCATGTTTTGCTGCTGTGTGTGTATGTGCGTGCGTGTATTCCGTTGCGTGCCTGCGCATTAGTGTGCGTATGCAAGACTGTGAGTTGATTTATGATCAAGAAGAAACGGTTTCCTCAGTCAATCGCTCCTGTGAATTAATGAGGTATAAAAATTAAAGCTGGCATTCAGTCAAATACACCAGCAGTCACAGAGAGCTCGCCGCTGGGGCAGGATCACTTCTATTGGCACGACATTTGATTGTTAGATTGTGGGTATAGATTGCATTGAGCAAAAAGAGCCCCTCACGGCTACTGAAGCGATCCATCGACCTAAATTGCAATGTTGTAGAAATGAGACACTTCCCATCTCTTGCTCTCCTCCTTTTCTTTCATTTTTTTGCGGTCTCGCCTTCTACCCTTCTCTTTGATTCAACCAGGTCAGTGGGGCTGTGTTCATCTCCCCCGGCTGTTCTCTGGCTGCGCAGAAAAGGCACCAATACACTTCGTTCTCTCTATTCCCCTCATTACATGTTTGAATGCTGTTGTACAGCACAGACATATTCATAGCACAATGTGCTTCGCAGAATTATTACATCAAGAAAAGCCCTTCCTATACCTTTACTCTGACAGTGACATTCATTAAAAGTTCTCTCAAGTCGTGGCACATACAGTACCAGGCTGTCCCACTCCAATTTACATCTTTTTTTTCCCTGAGTCTCTGCGGCTCAGAGCAAGGATAGCCTTCTATTCTAACTATTCTACAGAGGCACCAAATGACATCCAAAAGTTAGAAGTAAAAATAAAGTTGAGAAGGACTGAGCTGAGCTGCTCACGATCAGAAAGCATCAGAAACTGAATAGATCTTTCAGTTTCCATTAGTTGAACAGTCAGGTGTCCAGTAAATCATATCATTTAATCATACAGGGTTCCACATTTTTGTTGATTTAAGGTTGATGCATCACTTTGTTAACTTTTAAACTCCCATAAAGGAGCAGTTCAAAGAGTAATCTGTCACCACTGATGCGCCAGGAGACACTGCTGTTGCTGCAGGTGCAATATATGGAAAGCTAAGTGGCTCCAGGCTGTTTAGAGCTTTTACATCAAAAAGATGTATCACTGTTTATAATTCAGAGCCAGGAAAGCACTTTCATCCTGTGAAAAAACAGCCTATTTTTGTTTTTTTGTTGTTGTTTTATCCTATGCACTCACTTGTATGCTTGGCTCTCTTGCAGAGGAAACTTGTTTGTGTAGGACTGGTATTATGTATAAATAACTGTGTGAATTCTGTTCAATGATGGATTTAAGGATTGGAGGAGGGAGTGGGCTCAGTGATACTCTTAAACTTGGCACGGTCGCCCAAGGACATGACACTGTCAGCACATTGCTTACGCTCATCTGCTTGCTTGCTTGCTTGCTTGCTTGCGCGCACGCACACACACACACACACACACACACACACACACACACACACACACACACACACACACACACACACACACACACACACACACACAGAGAGGAGTAATAGGGTATAATTTAGGGGGCTGTAATAGTGAGATGTGATGCTCAGTTGTAAGACAGCATGGCTAATTCCCCGGTTATGTTATCTCTGAGAGACAGATGTTCCCACCAAAGATTACTATGCGCGCACACACAAACTGCGTGCATGCAGATGCATGAACACATTCAATCCTCAGACAATAGGAGCAGCGGGATAGTCTAAAATAGCCTTATTGACCAAAAACACAGATCAATGATGAAGATGACTTCTCTGAGAGTTAATTATGAGATGTAATGAGTTTCTGCAAAATACTGAATCACTGAAAAGAAAAACAACAGCTCTCACGCAAAGTTTGCTTCAACAAATATTTCATTTAAAACAATCAAATGGATCATATAATGGACATTGACCTCTCGCCATATTGATCAGAAGAAACACACATTTTCCCAATAAGACCGCTCTAAGAAAACCCACATCACCTTTTAATGATCATATTAAGCCCCACAAAGCTGATAGCGTTAACTCTTTGTATCAATCCATCTGCTGCATAGCTACTCCCATGTCAGGCAGACTGCATCCATTACTTCAAGAAATCTATCCCATACAGGAAACGGTTTCACAGCAGAGGATAAAGGTCACTTGATTCATGGCTTTTCACAGTGGCTGTCAGGAAAACCCATGGGTCAGATAACCATCACTCCCATTATGTCATTAATTCACAGTTTGAAGGTGCAGCCGCAGCATAAAGAATGTGATGTAGATGAGCGAAAAGCAGTTCCTATCTGTCAATCTTCAAGTAAGGGGAGTCGATTTTATCCTTGGTCTCCTTTGTCCTGCTTGTGGTGAATTTCTGTCACCTTCCAGCGCTCTCGCTGAGTATCCTAGAATATCCATAAAACCTCTCCTGCTTCCAAACACAGGGTGCACACGGCTCAAAAACGCCCCAACAGTGGCTTTGAGAGATTGAAAGAACTGCTTGTACACCTTGAAGCAAATTCGAGTGTTTAAGCGTGACTTCAAGAGGACAATTTACACAAATGAACATGTGAATGTGTGTGTAAACAGTAGAACTGCCTCTCAAACTCCTTTCTCCTCTGAGCCCTGATCTCCCTCCTCCTGTTTCCGTTTAACTGGTTTCAGCTTTAAGTCTCCAGATTCTGATAATTTCCCCCTTAATCCCTTCAGAGGAGCACCCCGCTTAACTCTCTAATTAAGTCAACGATACACACATACACCAACACGGGATAAACAGCGCACGCACACACAAATACACACACATACACACATGGCTTGTAGCATTCAGTTATCTGATGCACGGACAATTGGTGGTTGCTGTGCCAGTGTCTGTGTGTGTGTGTGTGTGAGTGTGTGTGGTTACTGAGTGTTTGTGTGACTGTATTTCAATGATTAAGTCCCAATCAGGATGTTGTTATGACGACACATGCATTTTTAAGCTGTTAATCCAGGATTATTCTCCCCTCCGCTCATCTCATTACCGTCGATTATTAAAAAACACATACAGGCACACGCACACACACACACACAAATACTAATTATGGGTTGGTTTCCCTGGAGACTGAACACATGCTGCTAGGGTCTCTAAAGATAGCTTGACACACAGGTAAAAAAGAAAAATCTGCTAAACATATGAAGGCACGTTAGGCATTAACTATGCATACAGTGATGAATTTTTTTATGTATATAATGTTAATTTGACAAATGAAACCTTGAAACATAAAGAGGTCAAATCTTGTAGATCTGTGGCAAGGAATCATATTTATAAAAGTCTGACTATCACTGTGTTGTTGGCCTCTCAGAGAGCCATTTTGGCCTTTCAGACACCGATTTTCAGCACAGAGTGGGAAAGAATGCGAGCAAACAGTAAGCGTCCTTTACCAGTGATTGAATGTGTGTCCTTGTGTAGAAACTGCACTCCCCTCTCTCAGCAAGTGGAAATATTCCTGCGGTGCTGAGGCTGATGTACAGGTGAGAGAATGGCCAAGGATTTCGCGATCACCCGAGGCTTTGTGTCCACTATGGCCCGCTCACACTAGGTCAGCTCAGAATAACCAGAAAGGGCTGACCACTGATGCTCACTCACCCCTGGAGTCATTAATCACACAGCACTGCAGATGAGCCACATGGACACACGCCATAACACACACACAAATGTAGAAACACACATAGACACTAGGGCCCATTTTAATTATAAAGCCAAATGCTAGATGACAGCATCGCTCCAGGTAGCCAGTCCTCAAGGCCTGTACTCCTGGTGCATTATCATACACTAAACATCGCAGACATGAATATTTCTGAGCAAAGCCCAGTTCAGAAATAACAACACATCATATCACATTAAGCTATGATAAACCACACACACACAGACACAACACACACACAGGATCGTATCTGTAACTTTTCTCCTGAGCTGTATTTTACGCTCCTTAAACACAAACACGCACAATCGAATCATGGTATCTGGACCCCTGTATTCTCAAACAGGCCTCTCAGCTTGCAGCTGGGCCGCTATCAGGAGCAGTTATCTCAGATAACGTTCCCATTTACTGGTTATGAAATTCTTCAAAGAGGCCGCACAGCCGTGGATGTCTGTGGTGTGTTGTGTTTGTTAACAGGCATGGTGGATGGAGAAATACTCTTCGGTGGATGTGTGTTAAAGCATGCATGTCACATGCAACAGTTGCTCTCCCTCTACTTAAGGCGCCTGGGGAGAAAATGTCAGTTAGGAGAAGAAAAAACTAAATAGAACTTGGCTTGAGAAAATTCTTTTGCAGGTGCATAGAAACAAAAGGTACAAACTTAATTTAGAAACGCTTTATGCTTCACACAAAAATCAAACTGATATAGATTCTGATTAAATTGGGCTAATCAAGGCCACTTTTGCTAAAGAAAAAGTAAGAGACACATCGATGGACTGTATGTGTGCTTCTATGACTTGGAGATAGTTTTCAGCCTGACATCTCTGACCTGAAACAGTAGTTTGTCATGCTGTGAAATATCTCACATGGTGAGTTTTTTGCTGTTGGTTACAGAAATATCTTCAAATGTTTTAATCTTCTTTGTCCACAGACAGCAGCTGTATGTGTAGCTGTCTACCTCTCAGATGTACAAACTCTGCCTCTTCACCTTGCTGCACCAGATAGTAAAAAAATAAAAAAAAATAAAACAAAGTGAAAAGCATCAGTCCATTATTTTGCCATGTCATTACGCTATATAACCCCGTTTGAGAATTTTAAAAGGCTGCGATGCGATGTGAAAAACTAGTTTTAAAAAGGCTCAGTTGCCAGTTTCTCCGCTCTGAAAAGCTTTGTGCCAGCCACTTTGAGCAGCAGGGAGAGATACGCATACCGCATAAGTTAATGTCAAATTCTCTCTATTGTGTCTTGTCTTGTTGAATCCAATGAGTTAACAAAAGGGAGAAAACAAAATCCAAAGCGGGAGAATAAACTGAACAACATAAAAATTCAAGCATTGCACATAAACTTGGACTATAAGGACCTTCACACGTAAAGATAGACAGACAGTTTTCTAATAATGCCTACACTCCGATGAGATATTTCACTTTCACTGCAGTCTGTGAGGGAAACACCGCTGCTACTGCTGCTGTTGTACTGAGGAGGAGCTGAAGTAATTAATGTGCTGCCTTTGTGCATTTTTGTTTTTGTTTTTTTGTTTGTGTACGCATGTGTTGTGTATCTTTGCTTGTAGAAACCATGCATGGGTGTGTATAAGGTAAAAGCATTCAAAAGGTGTTTTGCATTTTGCTGCTGGTGAGAAGTAAAGCTCTAAAACTTTCTTTTATCGCCATCATCCTGTCAAGGTGATTAAGGGAACCACTTCTCTAATATGCACTTATTTCACCAAAAGCATTTAACAAGCGACTGAAAGAGATTGAGTCGACTGCAGCTTTTAATACCACTCTTTTTGTGCATCTCACTTTAAATTTCATCTGTGATAAATGGGTGTTAAAGGATAACCGGTAAAAAAAAAAAAAAAAAAAGGCACTTTAGAGAGTGCATGAGAACATTGAAACTAGAGGGAAGCATGATGGGGAAAAGTCAAATCATAGAATACAAATAATGGGGGGTGTGGTCAATGCTCCATGGGTGCCTCTGCATCGTCCTCCTCCTCATCACTACAGGGTTCATAGTCATCATCCAAGACTGGGTCTCCCTCCTCTCCCTCCATCTCTCCTCCCAGCTCGCCGAGCAGCTGCTCCACATGCTCCAACATCGGCTGGTCATCACATCGCAGCTTACTGTACAGCTGGGGGGGGGGAAACAACAAAAAAGGATAATGTGTAAAAGCGTGTGATGGGCTAGTAAATATAAAGTAGGTTACACAGCAGAAATGTTGAGAATATGAAGTGCGTGAATACAAGAAGTAAGATATGGTGAGTGAAAAGCTCTTGACAGATGCTCTTGTGTTGCGTCACTGAAGCTAAGCTAGTGTATCACTACAGCAGGGGTCCCCAAACTACGGCCCGCGGGCCACATCCAGCCCGCCAAAACAATTGGAGTGGCCCACTTAACGATCCCAGACAATCCCTCTAAACATCAACCAATTTTTATTAAATTGCATTTTCCTATCATAACATCATAACATATCCGTACTTAAAGGTTGGCATTCTAATTAAAATTGACCATAGTTATGAGCTATTTATAGTTAATAGTGGCTCATCTTCACCTCCTCACACAATGGTATATTCTGACGTGACTTTGATCGTGACCAAGCCAGCGTCAAGCTGCAAAGTTCTGAGGTGGGAATCTGTCATGAAGGTGGTTGTGTCCTGCATAAACTTCATCAGAGCAAACGGACTTAAACACAGGCAGTTCCAAGCCTTTCTCTCCCAGCTAGAATCAGCCCACGGAGACGTGCTTTACCACACTGAAGTCTGCTGGTTAAGCCGGGGCAGAGTTTTGAAGCGTTTTTACGACCTGCTACCCGAAATCAATGCCTTTCTCCTGACAAAGGGAAAAACTGTCCCAGAGCTGATCGACACAGAATGGAAATGGGACCTGGCCTTTATTAACAGATGTGTCAGAAATTTTAAACGGCCTCAACTTGCAGCTCCAAGGCAAGGGAAAACTAATCTGACATGTATTCCCACATCAAAGTATTGAGCTTAAACTAGCGCTGCTTATTGGACAGGTGCAAAAACAAGACTTCACCCATCTCCCTGCTACTCGAAGCCTCTCAGCTGAGAAACC
>NW_019174978.1:431035-498883 GCF_002260705.1 Seriola dumerili | reverse complement strand
AACCGCCATGGCGGCCCTTCGGAAGGGGAGCGACTCAGAAGGCTGGGGCTGACATATGTTTACTCAACGTGACGAGCGAGTCCGTAGACACCAAACTTGTGGACTTTGGACAAACTTTTCCGTTGTGAACATTCACACTAGTCTTAATGGTGTGGCACCTCAGCATATGAGAGATGACCCATGGCGGCCCTTCGGAAGGGAGCGACTCAGAAGGCTGGGGCTGACATATGTTACTCAGCGTGACGAGTCCGAGTCTAGACACCCAATTTGTGGACTTTCGAGAAAAATTTTTTGGAAATTATTTAAAACACAGAATTTAACCGTGTCCCCCGGCAGCATATGAGAGACCGCCCATGGCGGCCCTTCGGAAGGGAGCGACTCAGAAAGGCTGGGGCTGACATATGTTACTCAACGTGACGAGCCGAGTCCGTAGACACCAAACTTGTGGACTTTGGACAAACTTTTCCGTTGTGGACATTCACACTAGTCTTAATGGCTGTGGCACCTCAGCATATGAGAGATGAACCATGGCGGCCCTTCGGAAGGGAGCGACTCAGAAGGCTGGGGCTGACATATGTTACTCAGCGTGACGAGGCCGAGTCCGTAGACACCCAATTTGTGGACTTTTTGACACAATTTTTCATCGCAGCAAGCGGGCCTCGGAGACGTTTAACGAGGCATCCCTTCTGAGGCAGCGACTTAGAAGCCTGGGGCTGACATATGTTACTCAGCGTGACGAGCGAGTCCGTAGACACCAAATTTGTGGACTTTCGAGAAAATTTTTTGAAATTATTAAAAAACACTGGACTTTGACAAACTTTTCCGTTGTGACATTCACACTAGTCTTAATGGTGTGGCACCTCAGCATATGAGAGATGACCCATGGCGACCCATGGCGACCCATGGCGGCCGGCCCCCCCCCGCCCCCCCCAGGTACAGGCATTGCGCCCAGCAAGCAGAGCTAGCCGCCCGGTGGCCCGCCGGCGCCCCCCCCCCGGCACAGGCTTGCGCCCAGCAAGCAGAGCTAGCCGCCCGGTGGCCCGCCGGCGCCCCCCGGCACAGGCATTGCGCCCAGCAAGCAGAGCTAAGCCGCCCGCCGGCCCACCGGCGCCCCCCCCCGGCACAGGCATTGCGCCCAGCAAGCAGAGCTAGCCGCCCAGCGGGCCCGCGGCGCCCCCCCCCCCCCCCCCCCCCGGCATTACCATCAGTTTGTGTTGTTATTTTCTAGAAAATAAATGGAGTATCTGTGGTACTTCAAATTAACACATGTGAAGACTTTTTATTACTTTTTTTTGCAAATCAACAGGTGGTGCCAAAGCCAAACGAAGGGCAGCTACAACAAATTATCATTGTAATCTCCACAATAATACTGGTTGTCACCCTGGCCCATATCATTTCCTGTTATAGACTAACCTCGGCCCCCCATCTCAGAAAGGAAAGTTGATGTGGCCCCCACTGAAAAAAGTTTGGGGACCGCTGCACTACAGCATCGGTTTAGAGGTTTTAAGTCTCCAAGTGCTGGTTAGCCTGCCTGAAATATCCCACAGCAGCTCAGCTGCATTCTGTCAGCGAGGCAGTCACGGTTTGCAAAACGCTGGGAAACAGTTTTTGTCTTTCATTTGGCAAATCAGCACATTTGATACACCATTCATCCACACAGGAGACAAAGAGACCATTTATCTTCCTCTTGCGACATGCTTGCACACACACGCACACACACACACACACGCTGATAAAATGTATCCTGAAGCACATATGGTTATGTGTTGTACATGTGCACGTACACACACATAATCAAAGTTGTTATCTCAGTGAAATATGCCGTGAAAGAGCAAGATAAAAAAAAGTCCCGTCCTCAAAGTAGCCAGCAGATTTATCTCTGTAAAATACGCTGCTTGTGTGTAATTACTGAACTCAAAGTGGAGCTGGTGATAAAACTACTGGGGCTACCATTTAGGACAGAAAGCATTACACAGTGTTTCTGTGTGTGCATATACAGAGTAAGGGGAACTGATACAGCGATTTATATTTATGCTTTTCTTTCCAGAAACAAAACTAGACAGAAAAAGAGGGTGAGTGGGGAATGGTTCATATGATCTAGGAATATTATTCTATTTGGTCTACCAAATGTAGTTAACAGACACACACACACATACGTGCACACACATTCACTTGAGCTCAGGGACAATAAGCAGCTGAGTGCCATCATTCTTACTAAAAGTGTAACGAGGCCAGGAGAGTGAAGAAGAGTGTGTGTGACTGCTTTGCCCCAGGACCAGTCTCTAAGCAACAGCAGGTCCTGACAGGAGACACGCAGTCCCATGGGAACTCATTTGGAATGTAAGAATGTGTAGTGTGTGTGTGTGTGTGAGTGTGTGAGAGAGAGAGAGAGAGAGAGAGAGTGAGAGAGAGAGAGAGTGTATCTGTGTAGGGTTGTGTGTATATATTTAAGTGGATGCTGTCTCTGCAGGTTGAAGCTCCAGGGAGGTGGAGCGTGACCCAGGTCCAGGCACAGGTTCTGATACTGGGTGAGAGTTGACCCTCTCAGCCTCCTTAGAGCATCACACAGACACACAGACACACACACACAGACACACACACACAGACACACAGACACACACACACACACACAAAAAACACTGATTTTCATTCTGCCAGTGTCACTCTGAAATGCCTGGAGATGTTTATCCACAACAAGGACTCTGAATAAAAGTTGGCTTTGCTTTAGAATAGGTTTGGTTCAATACCCAGAATAATTGTACATTACAGCCTTGGGTAAGAGGTGGAGGTGAACATGTGCAAACATACTATCAGTTCTACAACACAGAATGCTACTTGGAAATACAGTAGGTGATGATTTTTTTTTACCAAAAATTCAATAGCAGAGTGTGTCTGCTGGATGGGACGTGATTATTCATTGTGAGCCAGCCACTGCCAGATAGCCAAACAAACAGGAGCTATTCTTTACACATTCCGCACCGAGCGCTGCTGAGATCAGCACCGGCGTCGCAAAAAAACACAGGCATTTCTCATTTACAACAGCCTATGTTTTCTATTCTCACTTTCACGGCCCACAGAGCTGCTTAGAGAGGGAGGGTGGAGTGTGTGTGTGTGTGTGTGTGTGTGTGTGTGTGCACGTGTGTGTCTGTGTGTGTAATCGCATAACTTTTTCATGGTCCACTTTGCTCTACTTTCAAGGCCCAAGTCACAGACCAAAGCACATTCGACCACCGCCATAACAACTCTCTCTCTCTCTCTCTCACTCACACACACACACACACACACACACACACACACTCACACACAGTCACACTCACACACAGTCACATTCTCTCACACACACTCACACACACACACACACACACACACACACACAAGATATTACACAAACATGAACACATCTGTTTTCACCGTGTACTGGCTCTTCTTTTTCAGCCACGCTAGCGCCCAAGACAACGGCAACGTCGGTCTGTCAGTTGGTCAGTCAGTCTGTCGGTCCACCACTTCGGTTCAGTCTGAAATTTCGTGCAGACATTCTTGTTCCCCAGAGGATGAATACCACCGAATGTGGTGATCCCCTGACATGTCCTCTTGCACCAAAATGAGTTTTACATTTGTGGCTCAGAGTGAAATATCCTGACAACTGTTGGATGATTTGCCGTAAAATTGGATACAAACATTTAAAGTCCTTTGAGAATACATTCTAATGAGTTATCCCCCAGTGACACCAGCAGGTCAGAGTTTTCACTTATTGAGTAAAATACCTCAACATCTACTGGTTGTACTGGCACAAATTTTGTACTGACATTCATGGTTCATGACGTTCATGGTCTTTGTATTGTAATGACACTGGCTGTTAACTATGACCAATATTTTTGACTTATACTTGAACTTCCAGGTTCGGTTTCTAACATTAGCATTAAGCCAAAAGCACTGCTGCTCCCACTTATCGTAACTTGTCATAGAGTTACCAGCATGGCTGTAGACTCTAGGTCTTCGTTAATACTTGCATGTGGGGGCATCGTGTGGTGTAGTGGTCTAAGCAGGCGCCCTATGTGTAGAGGCTACAGTCCTCGCTGCAGTCGGCCACGGTTCGAGTCCCGCATCGGACATGTCATTCCCGCTCTCTCTGCCTCCCCATTTCCTGTCTCTCTCTACTGCACTATCAATAAAGGCATAAAAAAAGCCCAAAAAAATATACTTAAAAAAATAAATAAATAAATACTTGCATGTGACGGTGAAAAGCATTTTCATTTTTAAGTTGACCCCCATGTTTTCCCTCATACTGGAAAAACTGCTAAAGCATACTGTTGAATTCAATGCACTTTGCTGCCGTTTGTTCACCTGGGAACTGACACATTTCTAAACAGGAAAACAAATTTCAAACCGGTGATTCCTCCCTGAAGTTTCCAGACATTAAGTGACACGACGTGGCATAAATCACCGTGGCAGCACTCATAGTGAAGAAACTTCTGCAGAGAAGAGTTGGCAAGTTTGACTTCATGACAAAGACAGTAACATCTCCAATTCTAGACAGAAGTGAATAGGCCAGTGGAATTTCACACAAAACAGAATTGTGTTCACTTCAGGTGTACAATGGAGCATTGTGTAAGTGCCTCTGGAGCTGAATGAGGTCTAACCCTGTTTATGGGCATTATACTGCAGCCAGCAGGGGTTTTCTGTTTGCTTTAAAAGGACTGAACAGGAAAAAATAAGAAAGAAAGTCAAAATTTAGGAGTCTGCAATACCACAAAGTACTGACATAAAAATCTGACATAATAAAGTATATATAATCATTTCCCCTTATATGTACTTAAATTCTTTCGATACATTTATAATATAGTCCACCATAGATCACCTGTAAATGCTATCTTTTGTCCAGTATGTGGTGGAAAATGGGGGTAATAATAAGCACTAATGTACCCTTCATGGAAGAAATTATTCTTTTTCCTTCAGTTCTTGTTAAAAAAAAAAAAAAAAAAAAAAAAAAAAACTTTTTCTACAACTCATATGGCAGAATAAAGACAGGCTGATTATGTGGTTAAAGCGTAATCATTCCATCATTGTTCACCTTCTGTTCCACATCTATGCTTAACTTCCCCTTTCATTTTACCTCTTCTTTCATTTCATTTCCTAATGCCCTCATTCTCCCGGCTTGTCTCCTGACCATTTTCCCCTCATGTACTCTGTCTTTGGCTTTCTTTCGCTCAAACTCGTACACTCTCACCAAATGACCTACCTGTCAGGGAGATAGATAACTCTTCACACTTTCACAGTTAACACTTCCACTTGCGCATACACGCGCACATGCACACTCTCTCTCTCTCTCTCACACACACACGCATCTATTTTGGCAGAATAGTGCCAAAATTTTGCCCTCCTCTCAACTTCCCTCTGTATCCTGAATCCTGCTCCCTCCATCCATCCCTTTTTTTTTCTTTTTTTTTTTTAGACCAAACAGAGCATTCATCCAGTCATCTCTTGATTAGTAAGAGAACAATAATTAGATTAATTATTTCAACACATTTCTTAACTTCTGTCTCACTGTCATACAGACATACACACAGTTGTGGTGAGGGTAAGGGTGTGACACTGGCTGAGATTAGACTTTCTTGAGTGTGAACAGGGCATGTCGCTGGAAGTCACAGACACACATACATGGACACGACTTACCATCTCAGTCCTCTAGTCACATCCTTGGTAGGGGAAGGCATTAAAATTACATGACAAGCACACCTCGGACCAACCCCTACCCCACAATCCGTGCTCATGAGATACCCTTTCAGCCACATCAAATAGTAAAGCTTTTGACCTCCGTTTGCCCTAGCTGCCTCTGCACACACTCACGTACACGTGCACACATGCACACACACACATTTATAACACTGTCCTCTGTGCATACACTGCGGATCCTTCTTCAATCGCACCCTATCTGGCAGAGACTCAAATTCCATTTCACGTCCGGTTTACTATTGATTTTACCCTTGCCACTATTCACCAGCTACACCCCCTGCACACATACAACCACATACACACATGCACACAAGCAAGTGCGTGCGCACACACACACACAGACACACACACTCCACATTCAATCTGTTCCCTTCCTCGTCTCCCCTTTCATTCTCTTGTCCTCTCAGCCCATCCAGTCTTTCCTATCATTCCTTTTTAGAGCATGTCAGTTGAATGCAGGGTGTGTGTGTGTGTGTGTGTGTGTGTGTGTGCATGCACACATGTATTGATCAGAGACGAGATGAATAATGAAGACATTTCTTAACAAATAATTAGATATGCAAGTTGGCACATACAACCATAATTAAATATGTGCATCCACATAAGGTGCGCCCACGCAAAACCGCATGCTTTCTCTCACTGTCTCACACCTCACGCACACGCACACACTTAGCAAAGTCATAAAGTATGCAGAGAAGTGGACTGGCGCCAAAACAAGCCATTGGGCTTTGAGGCCTCATTTCCATGTTGGAGCCCATTTTAACTAGCAGACTGACTCATCGTTAATAATTAACACTCACAGTGACGCTCAGAAACAAAGCTCTGATATAAACATGGGAGAATCTCAGCTACACAGTGCACAGATGCGCACACACATATGAGCAAAGGCGTTGAGCTGAGAAATTAAGTGCACCACAATAGGGGCTGTTTTTCCTCCACAATCCACATCACCTTTTCAAGGTCTCCGTGCATGTACCTTTCACATTATTCTGCGCCTGTTGCTTCACTCACTCTACAAAGAAACTATGCTGTTTACTTGTCACGCACTGACGCATTACCCAATTCTTTTACCAGTCTCTCTCTCGCTGCAAAAAAATAGCTAAGTACTTAATTCTACCTATTTCTCAATTCCATTTTTTTCAAATTTTTTTTTCTTTATTAAGTCTCACCACAAAGCTGTCAGCTGAAATCTATATGTGCAATGTGCTCTTATTTTCCTCCCCACTGTTTTTTCCATTCTTCCTCCTGGCAGCTCAAAGCCCACCTCGCTCTTGTCCCAGTTGTGGACATCCCCCGTGGATGATGGTTAGACAGGCCTGTCACTACACTGCTGGCCAGAGAGACAGACATCAATATATTGCCACTCTGCTTCCCCTACTCATCTGTAGAGGAACGCGGCGGGGCAGGAGAGGCAGAGGGAGGGTGGGGAGGTGAAAAGGAGAGGAAAGTAAAGAGAGAAAAAAAAATAAAAAATCGGAGGTGGGGCCCACCATCCTTCAGTCTGTGCTGTCTGATTTACAAGCCTATTGGATTTTAGACTAACATGAATCACTGCTCCATAGAAGCATTGCTCCCTGACAGAATGACAGAATGAATGAGACACATCACTCCGTGGTCTGTGTGTGTGTGTGTGTGTGTGTGTGTGTGTGTGTGTGTGTGTGTGTGTGTGTGTGCAAAAGGGGATGGAAGAGAAAGAGGGGTATATTTAAACCTCTTTGAGACTGTACAAAAAGACATTTCTGTGGCAACAATGGAGCTTAGTTAAGATCCTCTCATGTTCACAGTGCTACATGCACTCCTTCTCTGACAAGAACTGGTCCTTAGGGGTCTATTATCTATTGCAACAGTTTACTGGATATAACTAGCTGTAGCCACAGTTGCAGTGCACCATGGTGAACTAAGTATTCAGATCATTTTCTTAAGTTAAAAAGTACCAAACTATGCTATAAAAATACTCCATTAAAAGTAAAAGTCCTCCACTCTAAATTTGTATGTTAAAGTATGTCAGTATTATTGGAAAAATGTTGTTAAACTAAAAGTACTTGATGGTGAGAAATGGCCCTTGTGAGTGTTATCATATATTATAACATTACATTATTATTCATGCATTAATATTTAAGAAGCATCTAACTCTTGCAGTCTGGGGTGGCCATTACAATACTGCCATTAGGGTTGTAACTAATGATTATTTTCGTTATGGATTAAATCTACTGATTATTTTCTTGACCATTCTTGCCATTACGATTATAGCTCAGAATGACATCTTCAAATGTCTTGTTTTATTCTTGTTTTAACAGTCCAAACTTCAAAATGTTTTTTGTACTTAAGTACAAGACTTGAGTACATGTGCAAAGTTAGTTTCAATCGTCATCAATAAGCAGCGATCTTTGGATTTGTAGTCAGATTTATGAGGTTATCTTGACCTGAATTACCTTCTTAGCGTTGGTCAGGTACGATCTGGCTGCCTCCTTCAGTGCCTTCCACTCCTCCATCTCGTCCTCTGTTACTTCCCTTCCCTCTCTTTCTTGCTGTTCCTTTGCTTTCTCAAACTGGAGGTAGCACACCCAGCCAGAGAGATACCACACCTGGGAGGCAGAGAGAAGAGACAGAGAGAAGGGTTGGGGGGGACAGGGGGCGTGAGATTCAGGCAGAGCGAGAAAGTGTTCTTTGTTGCAGTAAGTGAACAATGACAAGGGAAACAGATTTGTAACCCTCACAGAGCATGTCTGCATGAAATCCCACATCCGTCTTTGACAAACATGTTTCACAAATGTGACATGGAATCACATCAACACACACACTCATACACAATCCATCACTCACATAATAACTGTCAACCTGATCCAATCCTGATATAAACTGTACTCATTTATGAATGCTGCATGAATTTAAATGCACATGTGCACATACTGTAGCATCACAATTAATATAAACCTGTGATTTGCAGCTTCACCATTTTACCACCTGTCATTAAAAAATTGTTTTTTTATCTCTATAGCAGAAGATGCAATTACTTTTCTGAAAAATAAATTAAAAATAAAATCAGGCAAATATCTTCTTTCCATTTCAAATAATATGATACTTAAAGGCTGTACTGTGGATTATATTACCTTGCTATTCAATTATATGGAGATAGTTTTCAATATTCTCTTTATCTAACTTTAATTCTTTTGCATAATTTTGCACCATAAAATATTTTCTGCCCTGACAGAAGTCAAAGAGGAAGAGAAGTACGATACTCCTGGGAGGTATTGTACATTGCCACGGCAACTTCAGCTTCACACCATACCTGCTCCAGAGCAGGTTATGTCTAGACGAAATTGAATCACTATTCCTGGGGCCATGTTTTGATCATTTTGGATACAAAAAAAAAACAAAAACACAATTTACAGAATAGTATTATAAAATAAAATGTTGCAAATGTGTGAGACATGTAGAGGTGAAAGGTGTAGATTATTGCATTAACAAGTAGTAAGAAGGGCCAAGTCTAGTGACTGGCAGAACCACTTTCCTTTCCATGATGATTTTATCAGATGTGAATGTCTGCAGTGTTTCCAGGCAAATTACCCACAGAAACATCTATAAATAACAGGCAGTTTAGATGACCAGTAATGCAATAGATTTTACTGATGCATATTGATGCCTATGAGTGATTTGTCCATCACACTGTAGCCATTTGTGAGACAATGTGAATATAAAACAATATTTACATTCTAGTTGGGTGGTAATACTTTATTTCCTTTCTATGCATATTACTTTTTGTGGCTAAAATTGCTCTTTAATAAGAAAAACATCTGCACACTCAGGTCTGTGCAATATTCATTTACTGGGTTAAGCGTTTGATGAAGGACTTCCTTCAAGCATCATGTAGGTTCAATGCCCACATTTAGAGACTAATAGTGTCATCTTATTTTAAAGAGCCTGCTTTAGATCCAACCATGTGGTAAATGTTTGGTTATTTGTTCAATGTCCTGCCTCATTGACACAACAAGGCAACAGCTGGATTGGAGTGGGCCTTCAGAAAACAACCACATCAATCCTTCACTATAAAATTATTTCATTTTTTCATTCAAATTTCATTTGTAACAGAAAGTTTTCTTTGCTCAATGTATTCATAAGTATTTGGTAATAATTCTCTCTTCAAGCAACCCTTTGTAAAGATTCCCTCAGTTCAAGAGAGCGCCATGTTGAGTTAGGTGTTAAACGCCTCTTAACTTGACTCCTGTTCAGAAAACATACAACATTATTTTGAAATAATCTTGTTGCTCCACAGAGTTCAGTGAGGGGAGGCATATTTTTAACTGCAAGTCAGTATGTTGGAATGCGCCACAACCAGGGTGTTCTCTTTCTTTTCCATTCACCCCTTTTTTTCATAATCACATTCACTGTGCAATGCTTGCTCTTCCACCTCTAAACACAATCATGTTCAACTCTCAGTGAACTTGGAGGTGTGTGTGTGCCTCTCATCTAAGGCCAAAGATCACCCACCCACTGTTCTTCAAGCACCAAAATACGAACATTAGCTTTATTCATTATTCATTGAGGGCAGAGGCAGTAGGGACCTGCACCTCTGCCAAATCAACCATTTAGCTAACAAACACATCCAGGCATGCCATACTGAATTCAGGATTGCTGCTCCATATGCTGAGTGGGAGGCTACCCCCTGCAGCCACACTTATCAGAACAACAGCAGCACTGGATAAATGAAGTAATGTTTCAGAACCTGCAGTATGACATTTTTATCACTAAAACATTTTCTGTGAATACAGAACCTAAGAAAAATTTTTTCTTGTGTATATTCAAGAGAGAAGGAGTGAAATTAGGTCACTTAAATTCAAATTTTTTTTACTTCCTCACAAGTGAGGCATGTTTTTTCAAAACAGCTTGAAAAGGGCTGGAGAAATTCTTTACAGACAGACCACTCTGAAATATTTGTGGATGTGGTGAAGACGGCTCATGCATCTGCACTCAAAATTAAAACATGAGAAAGCTAATTAAGAACTTCAGAGAATCCACTCTACCCTTCCGCAACCCCAGACAGAAGCACTCATAATAAAATAAATGCTGTCAATCAAATCACTGGGACTATTGTCATTTCAAAGTGAAGGCACATCTTAGTTCCCATATGGTGCTGCTGAAGGAAGAACAAAAGCATCATGAATCAGTGGAACACCTTTGAAACAAGATTTGCGAGGAACTAGCTCAGTTGTTTGTGCAGACTTAACGTTATATAAGTAAGCCTCCAACTTGGAGATACGCAAGAGCAAGGAGACGGAGGCGAGGGCTAACAACTTATCTACCGCGCTTAAATAAGAGAGAAATAAGACAGAGGGAGTAAGACAAAGAGGGGAAGAGGGAGGGAGAGGGAGGATGAGAGGGAGAGTATTATGTAGTCAAATGTATCTGTCATACAGTTCTGATGTCACAAATATAACTTTGGCTACATAACTTTGATATGATCTGACAAAACATTTTCTGACCATTAGAACTGGTGAGTGTATGCATGTGAGACTGGCTGAGGGCCCGCTCAAAATCGAGTGTCACAGCTGTGCGTCTCTGGAGCAAGTTTAAAAGTTCAGCCCCCTGATGACTGCTCTCAATCTGTCAGCTGAGGGGTGTGTGTGTGTGTGTGTGTGGGATGCTGAGCCCGAGGGGGAGTAGGGGAGAGAGAGATGCTGCCGTGCTCTTCTATCTGACACTCAGTGGCACACCTTCACTCCGTCGGCAACCGACGGTGAGGATTTGGAGCACACTGACAGCACACAGTTCCCACTAAAGCACAGAAAATTCTGCCATTTACGCCACTCTCTAATAAGCATTCAAGTTCTCAATCGTACTCTGTGCATGAACACACAAGTGTTTAGAGCAAGTAATGCAAAAGAGCGGGTGTGTAGATACTTCTTGTGCACACACACACACATACACAAACAGTGGCTCAGCATAAGCAACTAAGTGCTCAGGTTGAGACTTTCTCCTTCCCACTGGGGTCATGAAAGATTTGTCTTGTTCTCATCCAGCAGTGGCTGCTGCATCATAACAATAAGACAGCCTGCAAGGGGACACATAAAAATACATCACTTAATCCTGTGCATTGACAAGTAACGACCCCCCTGAACACAGAGTCTGTTCAAGAATTGTTAATTAGCCAGGACAGACCAGCCTGACAGTCAGACCAAATTGCCATCTTAAGTTTCATTTCATTCATTCAGCCTGAAATTGTTTCCATATTAATCGATTTCTTGCAATCGAGGGGAGAGTATTTTGTTTCCTTTTGCCTTGACCAATCAGTTAGAGATAACTGATAAAGATGCAGTAGCAGTTATCAGGAGTTGTTGATTTAAACTTTTTTTAAGAGGAATGAGGAAATATGTTGATTATTTCTGCAAGATGACTTATGCCTGTGTTCATCTTATCCACACAACATTTATTGTTGTTATTTTTGGCTGGACCGGGCCAACCCTATAAACATGAATTCGCTAACTGACTGACTGAGTGATGAAGTGACACCACTGGTTGGCCAGCCGAGTGTTGGAGTTTTCCCATTGATGGTTGCTCTTGCAAAATGACTTGGCTAGAACAAGCAGTGTTGACAACATGGCACCTTTGTTGCAGACCCCTCTGGCAACTTCTCAAAAAAGCATGCAGCGATAAATCTTGCAACTCTTTGCTTAAATCATAGCTACTGATGTGAATAAATTTTCTCTCTGAGTGGTCATTTTAAAATAAATATAGCTGAAAGCACAGATTGACTTGATGGTGATTTTGTCAGATGATGTTGTGGTCAGATCAGGATTTTAGCAGTGCAGAGCAGCAGCTTGGAAATGGCTTGGAAGTTAACGTAGTCTTAATGGGCTACAATTCAGTCACTATTTCATACTCGTTCTGTTTTCTGACAATAGAAACAGAAAAACATGTAAATGAGAACAGCTTTATTGGAAATTCAGCTCTATTGAAATACTGTATATGTGAGCACAGACAGTGCGGTCCAGCTACGTACTAGGTTTTGACCTAGTCCGGGTTTCAAGGATCTGATAGGTCATTCGTTTCTACAATCAGCTGTCAGTGAGCATGACACCAGACAAATTGGTATCGCTGAACAAATTTGAGATGTGGGCATGAATTCAGAGTTCTGGAACCAGGCTAGAGACAGACATGCGAGACACAATACCAGATTAACTACTGAAATTTTTTCTTCTCATTTCTTTCATTCCAAAATTGAGAGACAGACACAAACAAAATGTTCCTGCATTTGCACAAAAAAAAAAAAAGTTGAAAATAAAAAGCAGAAAATAACATGAGTGAAGGCCAAGCTGATGGCCACATCTTTTACCAGACAAAAACTTTTTCATTGCTTACCTGGACAACCTCATCATCCTCCTCCAGAAGACCCTCCAACACATCTACTGCCATCTAATTCAAGGAGAGAGAAAAAAATTAAAATAAAATCGTCAGATAATAGTTATACCAGCAAAATCCTTTCAGCTTTAAAACATACATCAGCGCACACATATGTCTCTTGTCTGATACAGCCACATAGCACAGACAAACAACCACACCCAGACAAACACGCAGATGTTGTGCATCTCCCAGGCACCTTGATCAATCACAGTGATCAGAGGATCCGATAAGCGTCTGAGGCCAGTGTCACACACACAACATTGTCGATACCAACAAGACAACAGACATGGCCATCGATAGACACACTCACCAGTGCTTATCGCACAGTCAATAGTCACTTTGGACGCTCTGTTCAATAGCCCTTTTAATGCATTTACTGACATTAGCAGTCAATATATTCTGAGGATCCACCCCACTCCACAGGACAGATGATAAACCTAAAGATCAGCCTAAACCACCATCTCTAATACCCTCTTACAAGTTTTTCTCTAATTTCCTCTCTGTAGTGTCCTGGAGAGAGAGCTTGAGGTCTCAAAGGAGTTTAATGTCATGTGACCTTTGTCGTAGTGCGTCACTATCTGGGGTCAGTTTCTGTGGGAAGTTTCTATTACAGAAAACAGACCTTGACTAAAGTAGGCTGTGTGTTTGTTTTGCTCTGCCACTCGCCTTGCGGATTCTGTGGTTGTGGTGTGTGTGTGTGTGTGTGTGTGTGTGTGTGTGTGTAGCCCCAGGTGATGATATATTGATTTTTGTCAACTTCAGGTTGGAGGCGACTGTTAGCCAATCACCCGTGGTGAAGGGCAAGAATAAAAGACATACACACACACACACACACACACACACACACACACACACACACACACACACACACAACAAAGCTACACACAACAGTGAGCACAACAAGCAGCACTTGTTTCTTGTTAAGGCAGTCTTATTAGCTGGAGAGCCTCCTAGTTTTTTTTCCCCTCCCGCTCTTTGGAGTTCTCTTCTCTTTTCATTAAGCCTGCGTGGTTCCGGTGGCGATAAAGAGGTCTGTTGCCTGGGTAGACTGAGGGAGAGCCAGGTTAATTGAGAGTATCTCGTTAAGAGTGTGCAAATGTGCGTGTCAGGGAGTCAGTTGATTGATTGGTAGACCAATTATCAGCTGAAAACCCATTGTCCTTAATTAATTAATGGCTGATTAAAAATACACAAACAAAAACACCTAATCCCAGCTGATGATGAATGGATTCATGCCCAGCGTCAGAATTATCTACTTGACTTTCATTGTATCACACCAATGTGACAGACTCACACCCTTGCACGCACATGTGTACACGAACGCACACAGTAATTCAAGCCAAGCGTGAGATATAAGAGATAGGAGCAAAGATCTGTCTGGGTATTAAACAACTGATAGAACAGGCAGTTTTGGAGCAACAAAAATAGAACAAGAGATATCTGGGAGCCAGGATAAGTGAGCAATGATATGGTCTCCAACTGCACTCCTTCCTAACTACACTGGTCAACCCAGGGGCGAGTGATTAAAGATTCAGAGATTCTTAAGCCGCTTCACGCTCTAAACAACAACAAGATTAATATTCTCATGAAGATAAGGGCTACAACGAAGGAAAAAGTGAGAAAATTGGAAGGAATGCTACAAAAAAAGTATTTTAATAAACAATGTAAAACTGGTCCATGAACAACAATGGTGCGCTGCAAAGACACACAGAAACACACACACACACTTAAGACAGCACGTACATGTTGTCCTCTTTATTTCAAGACCTGTTAAAGAAAAAAAAAGCAGCACTCTGGGGAGGAACTAATTTATAATGGCCATTGTGTGTGTGTGTGTGTGTGTGTGTGTGTGTGTGTGTGTGTGTGTGTATAATCTTCAGGCAATTTTGTTTAACAGAATCATTTTACCGGAGCGCACAGCAGAGACAGGAGAAAGACAAATCACTTTACAAGCGAGGGCAACCCGTATCTCTAACACACAGAAACCCACACACACACGCACACACACGTCACGCACAAACAGGGACGTCTACACTTAAGTAAATAAATCCTAAGGATGTCAGTGCTAACTGTACTTCCAAGCAACATTGGAAAGCACAAGCTGTGCTCCATCTCGAGCTAAATGTTAGAACAGAAATGTTAAATGAAAAACATGAAAGCAAACAAGAGTGACAACGACAAGGAAAGTAACTACCCATCAGCTACTGTGACAACTACACCGAACAGACACCTTAATGGCTGCCAGGGGAGGCCGTCTGTCTGTTTGTCTGTCTGCTACGTGGCATGTGAATTAGTGGTGGTGATAGGTGATGATGATGATGATGGTAATGTGTATGTGTGTGTGTGAGTGTGACAGTGAGAAAATGGTGATCTCTGAGGGCTGCGTTGTTACTACAACGCACATTATTAAACCGTGAAATAACATGTCAGTATAGACAAGCAATAAAGCAGAAATTCAGATATTATTTGATGGAGTGTTTGTAATCTCCGAAAATGCTGAAAAATTTTAATTACAATGTCCTTGAGATCAAATTATATAAAGCAGCAGAATAGCAGAAAATTCTTGCATTGGAGAAGCTAGAGCCAGAGGATGCTTTTCTTTTTTTTTTTATTATAAAAAATAATAAAAATAATAATAATAATAATAATAATAATAATAATAATAATAGTAATGATAAAAAAGTAAAAAATGTCCATCAGAATTTGCCCCCAGTGATCGCCTCTTTTCACCAACCAACACTCAAAAACCCAAAGATATCAATTTTACAGTGGTATAAAATAGAAAAGTAGCAATTTCTCCCATTTTAAAAGGACGGGGCCAGTGAATGTTTTGCACTTTTGATTAACAAATGACTAAAAACAAATAATCAACTGTAAAAGTGGTTGTCAATTAATCTTCTATCCATCAACCAATCTGTTGATAAATGAGTTGTTTCAACACTACGGAGACTGGCTCAGAAATGCTTAAACAAAACCTCAAGCAGCTGGACGATAATACCTACACAGTTGTCACACTTCTGCTGCTTTCAAGCACCTCTCATGTGCTCCTACTCTATTTCCATTACAGCTGTGGAAAACACAAACAGATTTGGCATGCATTCAAGTGTTTCTACTCAAAAACAATCAAAAGGGAGGAAAAAAGACCTAAAAAAAAGAAGCTATTTTCCTCCCTTCCAAATTAAGTGGCACAGATCCACGTCTTTGCAGAAACAGAAGACTGAAGAGACGTGCAGCAGTCATGTAACTGATGTTTTCATGAATTCATTAACCCACTGTCCTTTTGAAGTGTTTTCATTGCCAAAGGCTGTGAGACAATTACATACAATTCCCACTTTTACCATCAATTGAGGTGATTGTTTCCACGACCACGACCTTCTACTATAGGTAACGCAACTATCATAAAACACTCACTTCATCAGTAAATTTGACTTCCATACTGAGCTTTTCATGTGATCTCAGCTTGCAAATTGGAAGGAAAGCTCTCTTTTTAAAAGGAGACACTTTGAAAGTCACGGCCCTGACAGACTTTGTAGTTCGAAAGATGTCTTTTTATCCAGCATTGATATTATTATTTATGTGAACCTCTTTCTTGCTTTGGGTTTACCTTTGTTAACGAAGAGGCTGCCCACCAATACTGAATAGGTGGCCACTATGAATGTCATAAGAAATGAATGCTCATATGTTTAGTGTGTGAGGCTCTTGTTTAGAGTATCACCTCGTGATCACAGATAATGAAATGCTGTTTATGCACCACGGACATTTTTTTTTTTTTAAATTTAAATCTGTCACCACCATGCACTACAATGTTATTGTTTCCAATAACTATCAATATATTATCATACGACCTGATTAACTGGCTAAAGTAATCACACTATAGCAATTTTTATGTTGGCAAATCCCTAATTTACTTCACTTCAAAGTCAATCCATAGTGGATTGAATGTACAAGGCCAAACTGCATTCATCAAACAAAGACCATCAAGGTTCCTCTACTACTTCTGCTATTCTTAAGTGAACTATTATTTACCTGAAATAGCTGTTTACTCTATAAAGCCACAGAGAAAACAAAAACTGCTTTAATATGTTTCTTTGACAAATACATTTATCAACATTCAAAGTCTTATCTCAGTTTAGAAAACCAAACAAATGATTCTACTGGGAAAAAATACAGACGAATGGTCGTATTCTGGCACCTTGCTAAGAAGGTAGCCTTACTCTATAGACTGGAAGCACACAACTTTACACAGGATTTTGAGTTGTGAATAGATTTACAGTGCACAGGGAGAGATAGTGAGCACAAAAGTGAGCGAGAGTGTGTGTATTTGTGACAGAGGAGCAGAGGAACGAATGAGGCGAGAGGATGTTCCTATCAAACAAGTCCCAGTCTGGGAGTAACGGACGGAATATTCATCTCTACTTCCACCCTTTAACTCAATTTCCGTCAGAAACTTTTTGAAAAAGCAAATATGACCAAAGTTGTCCATGGATGTGTTTATGCATACATGTGTGCACAGCAAAAATATCCAGGTTATAAAGCACTCAGAATGGGTGCAGTTTGTTTTGGGCTGGATGACACCAACAGGAGGATGAAGACAAACGACATGTCAGAAACTGTGGACCGAGACGTTGTCATTTTACTGATACACCTGACAGCTCACCCCCCACACACACACACATGCGCACGCACGCGCACACACGCACGCACACACACACACACACACAGCTGAACAGCAGCTGAATCGTTTGTGTGTGTCCGAGGGGGGTGGGTGGGGTGGGGGGTTATGGGGGGTGTTCTCATAGCTGAGCTACTGTTGGTGTGGCAGCAATCACAGAAAACGACGTCTAGCGTTAATGACTGTTAGGGGGTTTTAGCACTGAACTGAAGCTAGTGAGCCACTAAAATCAAGGCCATTAATACTGGAAAGTGATGAGTGATTTAGTAGACAAGGGCACTGTATCACAGATATGGCAGCAATTCATCAGAATAAAGGTTCCATTTTTATTTTTTTCCATTCCTTCTCCCCATCCCTCCTCCCCTGTGTGCCCCCTTAGCCCCGTCCCTCTCTGTAAATACCACTCTTCAATTATTGACACTGAACCCTGGAGGGGATAAAGACCAGGCATGGCCTTCCCACCTTCAGTGCTATTCGCTAGAAAGGAAAGCACACAAACGCATGTACACACACATACAAACGCCAGGCCGCCCTCCCACCATGAAATATACACAGACCAACAACAGTAGAGTGCACGAGCTCAACAAACGACATTTTTACCTCATATTCCTCGGACTCGATGAGCAGTTTGGCTGTGGTGAGGCGAGACTCGTACGGAGGGATCTCACTCTGGAGAAAAAGGAGAAGATCGCCACCAATGTAGTGAGTGTTTACACAAGCATCCACTGTGATTCTTTCCTTTGTCTGATAAAAATACAATATAGTTCCAAGGTAAAAAAAAACACAAAAAAAAACAAAAACGCTCTGCAGCTACGTGGCTGTTAAACACAGCAAATGTGTCGACAGGCTGAGTTCAGATTAACCTTCTCTGGTAGATAAACATCATAACAGCCACATACTGCCACTGGGATTTTTGTATCGAATCATCATGCAAACCCTGCATATATCACATTTAATCAGTTAAGATTGTAAATTCAGGTACTGTTTATTAGGAGCAATTCTGTACACATCTCATCACAGAAGAGCCATTTCCCTCTTTTTGTCGAATTCCCTGTAGTAATTTGCTTACTTTATCCTTTAGACCTTTTTCTGGTGTTGCCTTGTGCTTTCATATCCGCTTTCTCACACACACACACACACACACACACACACACGTTTGTGAAGTATTTGTTCCATCTTTTATTTTTTTATTATCCCTCGTTTCATTATCTCAGACTTTTCATCTCTACTGGTGTCCTTATGTTTGTGCGCACTGCAAAGCACACTGTGACAATCCTGTTAGTTGAAAGTGCTTTATAAATAAACTGGGATCTTATGAGGGCTGGTTGCTGTCAAAAAAAAATACCAAGCACAGCTCCAACTCACCTGCACACCTTCCTCTGTGCTAGAAGAAGCTGCACTCTGTTTCTGGGCAGGAAGCCACAATCCGACGCTCTTCAACAGGTATTCTCTGCCCTCCTGAAGATGGCAAAAGGCATAAACATTTAAATTCACGGGCACGTATGTATGCATGTACAACTATACTCACAAATACATAAAACAAACAAACAAACACAAATCAACAGCTGTAAGAGTAAAGTGACACAAAGAGTTTTATGTCTACAAACTGGATTCTGAATGCTTTATGGATATCAATGACCTTTGGATTCATCTAATATCAATTTTGTTCTTTTTTTTTAAAATTATTACCAGAGTATTTAAAAAAAGAGACTGGCTGTAGGATGTGGGATGCTGGAGCCAGCCTGACCCCTGCAGCTTACAGCTAGTATTACAGATCCACTTTCTACAGTATCTCTAGTATTTATGTTTGGAGATGTAAGAGCATAAAGAATAGTTCTCACAGATAGTCGTGGGTTTCTGCTGCTGACACCATTCAAACACAAAGAAGATGGAGTGTGTTTTACCAGTGGTGGCCTCAGAATTGAATAAATACATAAAGAACGCTAACAGGAAAAGTGCTCTTCCACAAACAATGCACTGGTTCATTCCAGATATTACTGTGAACTGTTACCACTATATCTTTACCTCCTCAACTGTTGAAACCTCAGGGAGGTGGTTATTATGTTTTTAAACAGCAGTGATGTCTACATCTTATTCAACAACATATGAGAACTGTAAAAAAAAAAAAAAGAAAAAAAAAGGGAGAAAATCATGTGTTTCATTCATCTCACAGAAACTATGGTGACCTGAAAAATTGACAAAAGTAAGTTCAGAGCACTTTCAAGTTCTCTTAGAAAGAAAAGGCAGAAAGGTTTCTCTCAGAAAGGTTTTACCTTGAATTAATCTGCCTTTAATAACAGCTGGTAAAGCAGCAGCATGTTAAACAATGAGAAAAAGTATTATTATTAAAATATGCTGCATACTGTGCAACTTTACAAAATGAATTGAATAGGCTGCTTCCTCATCTCTTTCTCCTTATCAGATGACTGTATGACCTCAGTGATCTGCCTAGTAATTAACATTCCTATCGGCATGACCTGTCTGTGTATGTGTGTGTTAATGTAAGTGTCCATCTGCTGATTAATGGCATACAATTCAATTTGCTCAGAATAATTAACTCAGAAGATTCCCGCTTTAATGTGGTGATAACTCATTCTTAGTGTGTGTGTGTGTGTGTGTGTGTGTGTACCGACCTGGTTTCTCTCTGTACTGAACAGGTAACTGGCCATGAGCTGTAGAGCCTCGGGGTTGTCATGGTGATACTGTAATGCTCTCTCAATGAACTCTCTGCACTTGTCTGCAGCTCCTTCCTCCATGCTACAGGCGCACATACACACAGAGAGACAAATCTCAACCCATTACCAAGCAGTAACCTTAAAGGGAGGTTGTATGTGTCAAGAGAGTGACTCTGTTTGCACCAGTACCAGAGGTCTGTTAGGTAAATCTCAGCAATGGAGCAGTAGGCCACACTAACATCTTTCGCTGTGGGTAGCTCAGGGTCCTCATCTGGTTGGGCGGAAGCTCCGGCCTGAGCCTGTTTAAAGAGCAGAGGGCAGATGACTTGAAAGTTTTCAAAAGTTTGATGAAGCATAATAAATTAAAAGATAATGAAGATGCTGATTTTTTATTTTTTTTTTCTATGAACAATCAAGTCATCCAGTAACGAAAATAGCTGCATAAGTTCCCTTTACTCCCAGAGAAACTCAATCTCAACAGGCCTTTTCAACAAAAAAACATTTTGGCTTGTCACAGTAGAAAAAGCGCACATCTAAATAATGAAATGGATGATGGCTGCTTCAGTTTCAGTGTCCTGGTATTGTGCCAGCTGGCTCAGTCACACTGTCAGGGCTTTGTGGAACACTTGAAAGTTATTACTAACACCTGTGCTTTGCCTAATATGACAAAATGTCTGCTGTGTAAAAGGCCCGTGAAGATTTTAATTATTTAGAATAGCGCAATTATTTTCTTTCTTCTATGCATTTGTTACGAAAACAATAAAAAGGCTGACATGTCAAAGACTGTCATTCTATTTCTTATCAATACTGTAATCAAAGTTATTTAAATGGATACCAATGATAAACATGTTATAATGGAATTTATTATATTTATAGCATATTATTTTCATCAGTACACCTTTGTGCCATTATTACAACATATCCTAATACATTTTCTCCTTTGCCTTACTGTTTACTTTATGTTAGCCATAGAAATATGCTTTTTCCTGTTTGTTTGTTTTCTCTTTAGTATCACAGTTTTATTACATGGCACATCATTATGTCCGGTGCATGCCAAAATATTCTCTCGATGCTTACTTGAATAATTCATTGAGAAAATGTCTCTGTTGAAGGGCGAAAACAAAAAAGGTAGCCAAAATAAAAAGGAAAGCTATGACAAAGCTTCGCAAAACATCACACTTTCATGTCAGACCAATGCTGTAAATTATCTCCACAAGAAACTGTAAATTCTCAGCATAATATACAGTTTGTAATCACAGCTTTTGTCACTTATTTCATCATCCATCATTTCTGTAGTGACTTCAAGGTACCAATGTGTTTTTTAATTACTTGTAATTTATGTGATTTTCAAAATATTTCAGTAATAAAGTTATGAGTCAAGAGCCATAACCACAACACACTGAGTATGTCAATTACCATGTCATTCATTCAGATAGATAGATAGATAGATATTCATATACTGTCCAACAGCACCCTCTTGTGAAGATAATTATTGAGTACCATAGCATTTCTCACTGATTAATGTGGCACATCTGTTACTCAGTAAACCATAATGGGAGTGTGAGTGTGTATGGGTGGGTACTCACTGTAGTCTGTGTTTGTTTTTCCAATGCAGACAGTAGGACCTGTATTCCTCTACTGTAGTACTCCACAGCCTCCTGACCTGCGTGGATCTGCCCCAGGTACATGTACTTACTGTGGCCTACATCTGGGCTCAGCTCCACTGCACGCAGAAAAACTTAGAGACTAGGTCAAGGAAGCTATAACCATCACTGCATTAAAACAGCACGGAAACATCATAGCAGTACTTCAGTGAAGTGACTGAATTACGGACACACATACAATAACGAAGAAAAAAAACATACTTAAAGGATATTCCCTTAGCTTTCTGTGTGTCTCCTAGTTCAGAGCTGATGTGTCCTAGCATATCCAGAGCATGCAGGTTGGTGGACTCCACATCCAGGGCTCGTTGACAGAAAAGGCCAGCCATCTCAAAGTCAAAACTGTCCATGCATTCCTCTGTCTGTACAATAGACCACCACATGACATAACAAACAGCAGATGATCAGAATCAAAAAATACATTTCAGTGTCACAACATATCTGAGTCATGTCTTCGTGTTAGATATCAACTGAATCTGTCAGTGTGACCTTTTCTAGTAGCTGTTGCACAGAGTACTTCTCAGCTGTCTTCTTCTTGGCTTTTTCGTGCATTCTTAGTTTCACCCTTTCCTGAGGTGACAATACAGCAAACCCTGCATCTGTTGCAATGAGGTAAGAGGAGAGTGGACATCATTTTTTGTCTAATTTGGTTTCCTAAGGTCAATCAAAACACAACGGGTTAATATCAACTACTAGCTGTCGCAGAGCTTGATAACGTTTTGCCCTGTAAATAACTAGCAAAATGATGAAATCACTGAACAACTTACCCCTGTTTGGACGGTTCTCTTTCCTCTTCGGTTTATTTTTCTTTTTGCCCTTAGCCTGCCCTCCCATTCTGATAAAAACACGTCTTATAGTTCTACAAACTATACTACTGCTACTTAAAACACACTTTTCCCAAAGTGTGAATCGAAAACACGCGTGTAAAGCAAGTGTAGTATCTGAACGTACGCAATGCGCAGGCGCTCAGCAGTGACTGGGTGGCTGGTATGGAAAGAGGTAGTGGACATAATTCCTGCGGTTCAGAAATAAACGTTTTGACACTGAGGCACAGAAAAATGATCGCTTTTCACGGCCAAATATATTCTCTATTGCGTTTTAAGCGTTTACTCTAAGACTTAAGTAACTCTTAAACATCCATAAATCAATTGTTCTCTCTATGATTTGCTGATTAATTAAGGCGGGCTTTAAATGAAATATTCGGTTCTGCATGTGGGCGGGTGCTCAATATGATTGACAAGCCTGTGGACCAATGAGATAACGCGCTGAGGCTGTACCCCTTGACGCATTTGTAACTTTCTGCAGTTCAACCAATTGGCAGTCACGTCAAATGTACGCACAGTTTTTTTACAATTCTGTTGTAAATAAACGAATGACAGAGACGTTGGTGATAGTGCAATTGCTACCAAAAATATATAATCAACACGGAAACCCATTACTCGACTGTGAATCAAGGTAATAATGATTGCATGTCATCTAACTAATAACAAACAGTATGAATTCATTCAACAACTGTCGTTATCGGTATCGTCTGAGAAGTCACTGAATGACAAAGCAATGAAAGATTAGCTGCTAGTAGTAATGCTAATGCTAACTGCTGACATTGCTAAGCCAACTCAGCTCTTAAAAATATCACCGACACAACAATTCCACAACAATATAAGAAGTAACAACGCTGCCACAGAATTAGCTAATCGTTATTTTGCTGTCGGTACTTCGTTTTAATCAATTATATGACGTTAACGCCAATGTTAGCTTTGTAGCTTATTGGTAAACCTAGCGAGTATATAGCTTTATATTGTCTATATAGTCTGAAATCGCGCGACGCTTGTCTTAGAAGTGCAGCTAAGTGTGTGTTTAAAAAATGTGCTTGCTATTAGCATTAGAGCATAATTTTAACGTATGTTGTGGTCCCATTACTTTTCAAGCTGCTGTGGCTACGTTGATGTCATTCCTACCCGCCAGTTTGCTGCCAGCCTCTCGAGTCAGACTGTGGATAGCTACACAGGTAGCTTGTGGCCAATGCCACAGGCTCGACCTGCCGAGAGAAGTGGACTGTCGACCTCGAGAAGAACTTGCGAGTTGGCCTCAACAGACCTCTGTGGTCCCCACTTGGCTGTTGGACTGAAGAGGGAGTGCCTTTGGATTTACCAGCAGTGAAAGTTGTCATGTCGGAGTTAAATAAAGAGGTGGTGGATTTGGTTTGGGGGAGACCCTCCAATGGAGGAGTGTCTGCCTCCATCTTCCGTAGATGGACCCAAGGTATGATACTTTGTCTCAGTCTGATGATATGAATGGAAGTGCTTTCGTGTTACATATTGCATATTCACTCAGAAACAGGGATGCTAAGTGTATCCAAGCTTTAATTCTGTCCAAAACAGTACCACAGGTATTCTTAGTTGTTAGATCCTCCTCTCTAATTGAAAGCCAGATAAGCACTAAAATACCATGCTGTCATGTAAGTTGCTGTTATGTATACTCCAGATAATCATTCCTGTTTCTGCACATGGGTGGCTAGCCCTTCCACAGAGTTTAGCCTGAATAACTGAGTCATTCCCGGCCTTCAATATGACTAAGACTGCAATTAACAATTATTTTTTAATATCGATTAATCTGATAATTATTTTCTCGATTAATCAAGTAATCGTTTCATCTAAAAAATGTCAGGAAATGGTGTAAAATGCCCAAAGCCCAATTTCTCATTGTCTAAAGTGGCATTGTCTAATGCCTGGTTTTGTCATTTGGTTTTTAAAACCAAATCCCAAAGATGTCCAGTTTACTATCATAGAAAATATACAAACTCTTTTTTTTTGTTTTCTAAAAAATATAACTTATTAAAAACTATTATTTGATGATCAAAATAGATGCCAATTAAGTTTCTCTCTCAGTCATCTAATCTATTAATAGATTCATTGTTGTAGCTTTAAATATGACCATGCATGCTCTTTTGGTTCTCAAATGTGTGCAGGTGAACATGTCTAAAACAAATGTCTTATTTGATATTACTGTGAAAAAATTTAAGATGTCTCTGTTAACACATGAGATTTTTTTTGTCTTCATCACAGGATTTGTTTTCAGTGAGAATGAGCACACAGCACTAGAGCAGTTTGAAGGCGGGCCATGTGCTGTCATTGCACCTGTCCAGGTATGGTTTAGTTAAGTCTGTGAGGGCAGACTATGGACAAACAATACTTAGCAAGTGTAGCATATTATATATTGAGTTTGTGTTTCTTTGCAGGCTTTTCTCTTAAAGAACATTCTCTTTAATAGAGAAAGTTCCAACTGGAGACAGATGTCAGGTAGATTATCCACAGAAACATCCAGACCATTATTTTCGGCTATTGTTTTATATATCTGACCAATTAAATCATGCATGTTTTATGTTTGTGTCTGTTAGAAGAGGAGCAAAAAACAGCCCTGTGTTCCACGTTGAGTGAAATCCTGGAGTCTGCCTGTTCCAGCCCCTCCACTGGGTTCTGCCTGGTGACCTGGGCAAAGGGACAAAGCCCACACACTAGCACACATACTAACACACAGTCACAGTCACAAACACAGGACATGCCAGAGAGCAGCCAGCCACCACAGGAGCAGCAGCCCAGTGAGTCTTACGTCACATTCACATGCGACATGCACATTCACGATGACAGTACACAAACATGAGTGGTCACTTATTCACCAGAGTATCGCCCTCACAAGAATAGTAACTTTTAATGACAAACTATTTGACAGTGTGGGGTTTTGCTGTGTCATGCTCTGATACCACAGTGTATGTGTGTTTTCTTGTGCCTAGCTGCTTTGGCTGCCGAGGACCTTGGCTTTGAGCGATTTCACAGTGTTCTGCAGTAAGTGACACTTAACATTCTCACCACAGCTAACACCTTCCATCTTTATGCTCATTACTGTTTCTTCCTACACGCAGATGATGTTGAAAATAAATAATACAGTGGTTTTCTGTGGGGATTAAGACCTCACAAATCCTGGATTTACAATTGCCAATATGCAGCGATAGAATAGAGAACTACCTGTTTCTCAGAAGATAGTATCAGCAGAGTATTTGATTAATCTAGTCTCTTAGACTTGGCTTTCACATTGAATTAGCTATTTCACTCTGCTCACAAGTTGCTGAATCAGCACTTTCACTGATTGCCTAATAAAAAAAAAAAAACTACCTCTCACTACCTTTTCTCACACACAAACTGAATGAATGCAAGGCTGCACTTGCCAGAGGAATATTGAAATTTCATCACATTGTAAGTGCACTGGCAGCTGAGACCACAGTCAGCAAAAAGCAATGCTGACTCACAGTGAGGAAGTGCATGCTATCTAAGACAGACAACCCCACAAGCAAGATTTCCAAGGTGGAGCAAAAGAGAAAAGTGGCTCCAAACAGACAAGATTAGATTTTTTTTATTTGTCCTCTGCTGCATTTAGTAGATTTGTGCCCTGTCATGAAAGTTATCTTTACCATCCTGGCATAATGAAAGCAGTTAATACATCAGTATCATTTAATGACCTCAGAACACCCAACAAATCTTATGTCTTTTGAGTGGTTCATAAGTCATCTTGGTGTTTGTTCTTTTGCAGCAAGCGGACTGTAATGTCAGTGTCTGATCTCAGAGAGGAGGTGCTGTCTCTCTACCACACCTGGAGGGGGTGCTGTGGAGTCTTGCTTTTCCTCTACTCAGTCATCCTAACCAAGGTAAATTAAATAAATGGCTGGATGGAGAAAGGGATAGAAATATTAGATACTGAATGGAAATTATGATATTGGTGATGTTCTCTGTCATTTGAAAGAAGTGATAGTTACATAAAAACTTTTTTTTAAAAAGTCTCAAACACAAAACCTCTTTTTATTAATGGGTATTTAATCTGTGTGTTTTAGCATGTTAAGTCATTTTTCCCAACCGTCGCATCAATGTTCAAATACACAAAAACCCTCCTCTGGTTCTTTCTGTGCAGGGCATAGAAAATATACGAAATGAGATCCAGGACACGATGGAGCCTCTCATAGACCCTGTGCATGGTCATGGCAGGTATAGGAACAGCTCTCCTTACCTATTGTCCACATCAGTTACACTGTTACAGCAAGTTAAACATTATGCTAGCTCCTTTTTTTGCGTGGTAAAGGGCATATGATTTCTTATATTTTCTTGATGTCTCCTTTCTTATCTTTTGCAGTCAGAGCCTGGTTAACCTCCTTGTAACTGGCCACGCTGTGTCTAATGTCTGGGATGGAGACAGGGAATGCTCTGGCATGAGTAAGACTTCCATGTAGTTACTGCTTGCACACAGAAATGTCATATTCCCACAAGAGGCACACACATCACACTCACAGAGCTCAGTTTTATGGCTCCAGATTTAACCCATATCCATCAGACGGCAATAATTCCCACACACAACCCACAGCATTGCATAAAAAGCACAAATTAATACCAGTTTGACATAATTTAACAAATTCACATTGTGTTCGTCTTTTTTTCTTTCTTCCTCTTTCTTCTCTTATAGAACTACATGGCATACATAAACAAGCATCAGTTGGCTTCCTGACGCTTATGGAATCCCTACGCTATTGCAAGGTACAGACACATACAGGCTCTTAGAACATAATGCAATAAAAACAACAAACCATTCAGTGCTTTCTCATGGTGAATCTGCAGAGGATTTGTGGATTTTTATTTTTTGATGAAGATTCGCTATGAATTGAGATGGACACCAATTGTATAAGCTAAGAGAGCACTACAAAAACAAATAAACACACAAATGCTCAGTGTTGTGTGACTCTGAGAAGTGAGACTTTTCCAATAAGTGAAGCACAAACCACAGTGAGAGCTCCCATGTGAAAATATGTGTTTGTACGGAATAGTCCCAACAGACTTGCTGTAAACTCCCCACTCATTCTACACTTTTATTTTCTGGCACACATGTACTGAAACACACAAAAATAGACCACAAAAGCAATTTGAAAACACATGTGACGTGACACATTTTCGTCATCTTGCAAAACAGGAATCTTGGCTGTTTATTTATCATTGCTGTTTATTTATCATTGCCAACATAAGCAAGCCCAAAAATGCTGGAGTTGAGGCATGAACTCTCCAGAGACAATGTAGGCAGCTATAATATGTTAATAGCAAGTAGATAGTTGCCAAAGTAACTAGAGAGCTGTTAAGAGTGATTTAAGAGACCAACTCATATCAAGTAAGGAGAGGTCTGCAGTGTGTCAGAATGTATGCTGTTCATATAACATTGTGCTATTTGGTTTATTGTTGTATGGAAAGGAAGTTGAAGCTGGATATAATGCCATTGTTCAGAAGAGCATGTGTCTTATAAGAGACGGTCCAAATGGAAATTGATTAAGTTCACCTTGATCATATACATTTCATTACAGAGTACTATTTGTTGAGGGTCCAGAAAAGTAACATGCTGTTCTTATACTCTGACATGTTATGTCTGTTAAAATATTAATGTGTGTCATGAAAAAAGACTTGTTACACGTTGAGCAGTCTGTGATTCATGATGAAAATTACACACACATTTGTTGTGCATTCCTTTTCTGTGTGTGTGTGTGTGTTTCAGGTCGGGGCATTCCTCAAGTCTCCAAAGTTCCCTATTTGGATCCTTGGCAGCGAAACTCACCTCTCTGTGTTTTTCACCAAGGCAAGTTCAATACATTCATCCATAAGCAAGTAAATACATATTTCACACACAGACACACAGAGTGTAATATAAGCCAGTCTCCTCAGCAGGTTAGAAAAACCAAAATATGGAATGTGCTTAACAGATTTAATATAGTGCAGATCAGATATCAATGTGGGGGAAAAAAGAGGCAGAAAGGGAGGGGAGGGAAAATTGAGCGCAGGAGATAGTCATATATGGCCTGTGCTGTTTCTTGGCTTTTCACCTATCCAGCATTAAGAAGAAAAAAAAAGCTCTGTTTCCACACACTCGCACACAGTCATCCTAATGCGCGCTCTCTCTCACATGCACACGAGCACACGATTTTAGTTTCTCAACCATCTGTGATCTGCTAAACAATGTGTTGTTCATAATATACGGCCATGACGTAAACTGCTGAATTTGGACTCCATTTACAGTATACTTCTGTCTACCTTCACTGTCGGGTTTATTCCAACAAAATGGATCACACATATTTCTGTTCTGGCACTTGTTCATAAGAACATGGTTTTGTTGTACAAAATAGTCCCAGGAACTCAGAACCTCCAGAAAAAAATTTGAATAACTGAAATGAAAAAAAAGAGAGCTGATGTTATATTGTAGTGATAAGTTTTGAGTGCAATCAAATGACGGGTCTTTACAAGTTGTTGTACTCCGGAGGTTTGTATTTTCAAAAGAAAGCACATCAGTGTAGGTAGTTTTTGGGTGAAAGGTGTTGCAGTGCAGGAAAAAAAACTGGAACCAGGTTCATGTGGTGAAAGCTCTTGGAAATTCTTGGAAAAGGGTCATAACATCGTGCTCCTGCACCAGCAGCAACTCAGATATACACGTCTGCACATACATACATGCACAGGCCTGTGCAACAAGGTCCAGAATGCTCACTGTAATTGAGGTCAACCCTGCTGTTGTAACTTTTAAAGAAACTTGGGTAGAAGTATGAATCATCAGATCACCGCTTTTGTGTGTGTGTGTGTGTGTGTGTGCGTGCGTGCGCGCGTGCGTGTGTGTGCGTGTGTCCGCCCGCTTACCCTCATTGCACTCAAACAAACATGTTTATCATCTCTATTGGTGAACATGTAATGTAATACATTGCTGTAGCTTGTGTATTAAAGCTGGCAGGTTTGGTCGTAGCAAATTGATTCTCCCTGCTGTTGTGAAAATGGCACCAGAGAGGCAGAAAAATCCCAAGCAGTCATCTCCATCATAAGGCCACACCCTTAATATACCATTGATTAAAAGCTAAGTTACAAGCTGAAGCCTGCTAGGCGAGTGGATCATATGTTGGCTCAGTGATGACCCAAAGTCGTCATGCATGCACTGATGACTTACCGATTGCTACAACTCCCCCGGCACTAGTGACATGTTCACATATACACACGCACACACAGACTGACTCTTACACACAAATTCCAGAGCGCAGGGAACCTAATCCTGATTAGCATTAGTGTTATGTGTGTGTATGTGTGTGTAACTTCAGGTGGATGGCTTCCTGTATGGAATGTGACTCCAGAGTTCCCATCTGGATCCATTTGTCCCGTTGGAGACTGTGAACACACACGCATGCATATATACTGACGCACACGGCTGACACTACACTATGCGGGCTCTACAACTTTGAGACCAAGCTCAGGGGGGAAGACATGGGAGCAAGGGCACTCTGTTGGTAGACCTCGCTCAGTGTGACCCTGTCCTCTTTGAAAGGGAATCTATGTTTAGAGCTAATTTGAAGCACTCTGAGATTTCCCAGGTTTCATGATACAAAAATACATGCTACCTGGTTATGTAGCTTTTAGCTTCGATATAGAACCATCAGCTCCACAAAAGCAGAAAACCTGATCCCTGCCTCTGATGTGTCAGCGGCACCTTCTGTCTGCCTTTGGAGACGGGTGTGTATTCCCCCGAGTCCCTGTCAGTCTGTGACTGTGGCTTTCAGACCATCAGCTTAATAGCATTAGTGTTTTTTTTTTATCTAATCTACCTACACAAAGGCCATTCCACCATCTCCAATCCCTACCCACAACACCCCCCACACTCTCTGCCCTCTGTTGTATTAATGTGTATGTGCATACGAGAAAGATCCTGAGTGTGTATAATGGCATGTAATGGGATCTGTTTTTGGACAAGAGTTTCTGAGACGCCAGAGGAAGGAAAGAAAGGAAGACAGAGACAGGGAGAGTGAAGGCAAAAAGGGACAGGTGATGGATGAGACATATCAAGCATTTTGTCTAGAAAAGGATTCTTTCTTCCTTCCTTTCCCCCCTGCTTGTCTTTGAAGTAACTATCCACTCCAGTATACTGTGGGTTGGTTGCCCAAGAAAAGGATTCCCCAGCGCACCTCAGCCAACCTCTTCAGATTATTGGTCCCTCATGGGAAGGAAAAAGGAAGAAGGGAAGTAGAAAGGAAGGATGCACTTTAAAGAGTGGGGTAGTGGTCACTCAGGAAAGCGGGTGGGGGTGATCCTCTTGTGACATTTCTCATCACTCTTTACTCTCCTCCTGCTTAGTGATGAGGTTCACAGGCTGTATCTCTGCTTCTCCAGGGAGTTACGTGTGTGTTTTTGTGTGTGTATGTGTACAGTAGCTGTGTTCTGGGTCAGTGATTTACTAGGAAGGAGAGCAGCCGCTGTGGCGCTCTGTGTCCCTTAAGACTCCAGCTTCTGTCTGCACTCACAGAATATCCTTTAAGGACTGGTAAAGAGCAGAAGCTTGGAGCACAAGTATACAGACACAGTTAATGTAGGTTAGTTTAATTCAATGAGGCTTTATTGACATTACATTTACTGTATGGCTGAAATCATTATAGCTTTTAACTGCATCCCACAGCCTTCTTCAGTCAATTGAACTTGCTCAGGTGTCAAAGCTATTAAGTGAACCTTGAGTATGTGTCCTCAAGGCTATTAATGAGCCTCCAACAGTTCACAAATTATATATCATGATACTAAATGAAAATGAATGAAATTGAAAATGATACCATGATATAATCATATCAACATAAGATGACAATGCTGAGTTGATAAACAATAATATTGAATTGTGCCCCCCACACCCACCCCCTGAGGGTAGTTTGAACAATACAAAGAATGAATATTAAAAAAAGAAAAGAATATAATAGGTCATAAGAAAGGTGTGCTTTCTGTTAAACAGGATTACTCTCTGATCTTCGTATGATCAGAGGGTGCGGGCCACACACAAACACAAAATAACAAAGCAGTGTGCATTAACGGTCATTAATAATCTGTGACATGTCAGACCAAAAGCCATTGTAGTAGGATGAAAGGCTCTCTGTGTCAGTGTGTGTGTGCTGCACTGTTCTTCCTTTTCCCCCGTGTGTTGGTCTCTGTTATAGGAGCCATCATTACGCTGTGTAAGTATCCTCTGGTGGCTCCTCACTTTTCTGATGAGACACAGTCTTTCTCATCCAAGACAGCTCCATAAATCACTGCTTTGTCCTGTCTGTCACACCTAAAACACAGACTCACAGACGTTAGCATACAGTTGATACTGCAGGCAGTCCTTATGTAGCGAGGGAGAGGAGTTCCATTGCTTCCTGTACTCCGACAAAGGCCAGTTGAGGTGAACAAAACAAACATATACAAGCACACATACACTCTACATAACAAACAATCAGACACTGACTGTCTCTTCACCTTCCTCCTCCTCCTGTCATGTAGTGAAGCTGTCGATACAAACTAGGAACAAGGCAGGAGACACTGTCCGAGACCTCTGCTTTGTTGTCTCGAAACCGATCCCTTCAGATGCACTCTATGGCCACTCAGAGCCTCTCAGCACACACAATAGCTCTTTGGGTAGACTAAAAGGAAAGAAAGAGTAACTCTAGTCTACTATGCTTCCCTGTCTTTCCTGAGGTAGCATGTGGAGATAAAGGACGAAAGGGAGAAGGAAGAATGGAAGAAAAAGTCAAGGGTGGGAGGGGAGGAAATACTCTAAAACTGGAGTACCTACTTAAAGCAGGAAAAAGTAGGTAAAAAGGGGTAAAATTGGGCAAGAGAAAGAGCAAGAGAGGAAAAGGGCCTACAGGGGATTGTCAACCTAAGAGAGCCACTTAAGTCTAGTAAGGACGGAACAACAGAAGTGCTAATGGCTAGAGGTGAAGGTTTAGGCAGTGGTCAGTAGTTGATACTCATATAAAGTAAAGAAGTTAGTTGGATGTCAGCTAAGTTTGGTACTTTATCTCTGAAGGTGTGATGCAGGAAGTCTGGTTTGTTGATTAGAAAAATAGGATCACACATATACTTTATAATGCCGTATGTGTCTTGTGTTATGGGACAAGCCTGGAAATGTCCAGTAGTCCTGACCTAACTGAGAAGACACATACACACTCTCCCATTTGCTTACAGGAAAGCCCTTTGTTCATTTGACATGTTCAATTTCAATAAATGTATTCTGGCTTTGCTCAGAGCAACTGTTCTGCATTACTTTGTGTATTTAAGTCCTCGGAGTGGTGTGCGGGTGTTGTTCTTGCTTTGTTCCTTTGTAGGGTAGCTTGTTGTTTCTCTGTTAAGGAGGTCCAGGGTTTGTGCAAAAAAAAAAAAAAAAAAAAAGTCAGACTGTGGGGATTGGAATGTGCTCCTTCATTTCATAAGGCACACTCACAAAGCTGTGTGTGTGTGTGTGTGTGTGTGTGTGTGTTTGTGTGTGTTTGTGTGTGTGTGTGTTGTGTGCGTGTGTGTCATTGTACCGTGTCTCTGCATGAGTATGAATGTTTGCCCACTGCCAAATAGAATAGAATGCAGTACTCCAGGACACACTTCAGCAGTGGACCTGTCTAATTATTGCACCGATATTCTCTCTCCTTTCTGGAGACACACACTCACACACACTCTCACACACATACTGTAACACAGTAGGCATGAGTGCAAAGAAACGCTGAGACATACACTTACACACACCTTCCCTGTGGAGCGTGTTAGCTCCATGACATGTTTTCCAACTCAGCAGCATCTTCCTCAGGCCTCTAATAAAACAGAGATCAAAGACAACCAAGCAGACCTGTCATCACAAGCACACACTCACAATCACCTTATTTCTGGTGCCATTATGTACGTTTGTGTGCATGTGCATGATCCTATGTTCATGTGAGTCATTGTCTTCCCTATTCTTTCCCTTGTGCTCATTAGCCATATTGGCGTGTATAGACTAGCCATAAAAGTATGTTTTGTTTGTCTGGGGATGTCCACATACTAGTGTTTGTCAAGTGTTGACATCCTGCAACTATAGTACTACCAGGTGATTTACACCAAATGTGTCCATCCTGGTCTGAAAGATAATAAACTGTGTCAACTACGCTTTTGTTCATGATGCTCATCGGACATTTCATCACTTTCAGAGGAGACTTATTTGCGGGTTCTGGTAAAAGGCAAAGATGCAGTTTATCAAAACAGTTCATGTTTTCAGATACATACATCACTGTTAATCCTACATCTAATGAATTAGTCTGCACAGATAGAGACAACCGCTAAGGAACTTTTTCAGCACTTTATTCCGATGAGATTGGCAAAATGACCCTTGTCTACCCCTAAAAGTGAAACACAGACATATCTAGCCAATGACAAATCTACTGTCAGATTTATGGAGCCTGTAATGTTAACACATCAGGGCTCTGCTATATACTCTGTGACAGAACAGTGTGTGAGCGCGTGTTCGCTAGTCTGTAACTGTTTCTTTTTGCATCTGAAGAGCCGGCAGCTGGGAGTCATCTCTTCTCGATCTGTCCCCCTGAACCCCTCTCTCCCTGAGTAAGCCCTGAGTACAGTAATAAGTGGACCGTGAAACCCAAGCAGCCTGCATGGATCTGAGGCTCAAGCTTTAATAAAGGCCAGCTAAAGGAGATGAGCAGGGTTCATTTGCTCTCCAAAAACATGCTGTGTTTGTCCAGCGCTTCGTTGTCATAAATACAATCCCTCCCTCACTCATATGGAGGAACAGTGAGAACCCTCTGACTCTCGCCTGCACACTTTGTGTGTGTGTGTGTGTGTGCGTGCGTGCGTGCGTGCGTGCGTGCGTGCGTGAGAGAGAGAGAGACAGTTAAGGCTGAAAAGCCATCTTATGAAGTATTGAATTTTATTCTCTCTTGGTAAAATATCCCCTCTATCTCCTTTAAGCTTTTTTTTTATTTTACTTACACTTCTCTAATTATTCATTCAGGATATTTTCAGTGAACTATGACACTCACCCTTGCACTTATTATTATTGTTTGCTTGCAAATTTATTCATCAGGAACTAATGGTTAGGAAGCTTTTACATTTACACACAATAAGTTTAAAAATGTTGAACAATGCTTAGAAATGTAAGATGAGAGAGGGCATGAGAAGAAGTTCCTATCCCATGAGATCTGTCAAGGGCATCTGACTTTAGACTGTTAAGGCTTCACTGTGCTTTAAACAGACTTGGTTGTTCAGTGGTTCATCTGAAGGCAAAACATTTTTAACCCTCCCTCCCCCTGGCTGCATCACTCTGCTTCCATTTTCCCATTCCAAAATCTTGGTGTCTTTTTGTATTTGTTGTTTCTACACAGTGAATCCTATGAATCCCTTACACTAAAGAATTAACTAAGAGGGCTTGAAAGAGAGAGAGAGAAGTTCAAACCCTGCTTACTTTCTCATATATGCGCACCTGTCCTGTCACTGCATGAAGTTGGCATGATTGTCATATTCCTAAAAATTGTCAAAATGAAAATCTTGTGATTGGAAGGGGTTTTATATGCAGTTAAATGATCTGATGAGCACTTTGTCTGAAGCACGCTAAGGCCCTTGGTTTATTTAGGCCAGTCACAAGAGGCATCACCTTCTTGATGCACATACACACTACCTCTTTCCTTGCCAACACTACTCTCTCTGAGTTTCACCAACAAACAAACACTGTAGATCTTGTCATAAATCACAGGCTGTATTTGTAAGACTCGATTTCCTGATTGAGTGTTTGGAGTGAAAACAAGCCGTCTAACTTTATCAGCAGATCAGTTAATAACCGAATGGACGCTGGTGATTGCACTGGCTCCTTAGATTACCCACAGACACACACACACACACACAATACAATAGGTGGTGCTGTATGTTGGCTGCATGTCTTGAGTATAGTTTGTTATACATTAGTCCCGCTAAAGCCTTGACAAGAACAATCAAAATCTGTTAGTCCTGAGTACATCTTGATGATTGTCTGATCACTTCACGCTGCACTGAACTGTTCTAATGTTTCAGCACTGATGAAGCCACAATATCCCAAAATGTGATCTCCTCCCCTCTCTATCGCTCTCTGTCTCCTCACTTAGTTCAGAAATCTCTACGTGGTCACTTTTAGGTCAGAACTCTTCATGCTGTCATGCACAATCTCTCACCTTTTTAATCTTCTCTTTCTCACCCTCCATTATCTCTCTTTTATGTCTTCCCATCTTTCTGTTTCTCCTTCCTGGCTGTCTTTCTGTAGGAGATGTCCCTGGTAGGTCCAGAGTCTCCATCAGAACAGGCAAGGAGGGTCTTCCAGTCATTTGATCCTGAAGGTAATGAACGTGTTTGTATCATATGTATTGTGCACATGATCATTATGTTGCTAATGATTCATATCTCCTGCCCTTCACCCCCTGCTCACTTGTTTTTAGGGCATTATGTTTTATTTTCTAACAAGTACACCAACTATATTAAAATACTTTAATTAATCCAAACTTTCACTTTAACTGTCATGTGTCTCTTTGCTCCTTCCTGTTTGAGCAGATTCATTCATATCCTCCACTGTGGCCCTGCTCCTTTCTCTTTCTTCTCTGTTATTCTCTTCCACAGGGTCTGTTTCTCTCCTCTCCACTGTTGTTGTTTAGGTTGGTGAGATCAGCTCCTCCAACAGCTGAGTCAACCATCCTGCTCTTTCCCTCTCTTCCTCGCTTTCCTAAACCTCCTTTCTTGTCACTTCCAGGTGACTGGGGTAAAAGGCGAGGGGAAGGACACAGAAAGCCACACGATGACAGTAGAAAGATTTAGGGTGGATAGTTTGTCATGTCACAAGAAATGAAAGTCGGATGTCTGCAGCGTTCATTTATGTAGCCTCAAGATTACAGTGCGGGGTAATTGTGCGTTCATGAGCACTTAGGGACAAGAAAGAGCATTGAAATGAAACATTTAGTCCTAACATCTGTTGTGTATTGTTTTTTGTCTGCCGTGGAGACAAGAGACATGGACGGAGAGATGCTGAGATGTTGGGAGTCACACTCAAGACATGAGCATTTTAACAGCACACACTTGGAGTTATCCATGTTGCAAGAGCTTTCAGCCCTTGTAACGCATATGTTCATGTTTATGTGTTTTTATTGTGAAATGAAGTGTGCTATACTCTTACTCATAACAAAAATTATTCAGTATCTGGCGTGTAGGAACAACATGCTGATTTGTAGCCATCTTTTTGTATGTGGTGGTTCAATGTTATAGCGTCGGCGCCATGCACTTCGACAACGAATATGTAAACATAACTGTCTATCGTTTTTTTGGGGGGGGGGTTTTCCTTTCCACTTGTTCTTCATCTGTCTCCTCCTGTTGCACAGAATACCACTTTGCATGTTCTCAGATCCACATCTGCTATCGTCTGCCCAAACCATATAGTTTTTTCTCACACACCTTTTGTGCTAAGACACAATTCACAAACCGTAGTGTATACACAAACGCCATCGCCAGCAGCACAGTTGAGTGCTGTGCAAAAAGGCTCATAAATCTGTGTGTGTCACATGTGGAGTCAGCACAGCTCCTTGTGTTGTGGAAAAAAGGCGCCAGATGCATTCACACACACTACAGTGACTCACTAGACATATATTCGGAAACCCACTGTCTCAGCATGTTCTTTAATATTTGGAGTTTGTCATTGTCCCTGTGTAGAGTGTGTGCACCCTCTCTGCCGGTTGTCAAACTTTCAGTTGTCACGGAGACAGAATAACATTAGGCAGTGAAAAAGCAAGATTGAGTTGCTTGAGAGTGGACAAGCAGAGCACTTGTCAGTTAATCTTCTTCATAGCACACTCGGGGTTTATGTATTTATCTAAACAACAGGCCACACACAATGACATGTTGTAAGTGCCTGGACACACACAAACAGTCTTTTGGCCAAGAACACATGTTAGTGTTTAAAGCTTCTCCTCTCAGGTAAAGCAATCATCATCATGGCAGTGGAATGTAGGTCAGAGAGAAAGGACAAGGTGTGTGCATGTGTGTGTATGATTTTGTTGTGGCTGTTTTATGTTTTGTTTTTGTTTTTTCAGATGAGTTAATTCCCCAGGGCCCATGATGTAAATAGTGCTTGTGCCATATGAAGCCTGTATTTTATGTTTTGTCCAGGGTCAGCCAGTGCATCACCCCCTCTTTATGTCACTCTCTGTCTCTCTCTCTCTCTCTCTCTCTCTCTCTCTCTCTCTCTCTCTCCCTCTCTCTCCCCCCCTCTCTCTCTCTCTCTCTCTCTCTCTCTCTCTCTCTCTCTCTCTCTCTCTCTCTGTCTCCCTCTCTCCCTCCCTCTCTTTCTCTCTCTCTCTCTCTCTCTCTCTCTCTCTCTCTCTCTCTCTCTGTCTCCCTCTCTCTCTTTCTCTCTCTCTTTCTCTGCAGATAATGGCTTCATCCCAGAGTCTCTGCTAGAGGACGTGATGAAAGCCCTTGACCTTGTCTCAGAGCCTGAGTAGTAAGTGCTTGCATGTTCAAGGCTTTGTGTGTGTGTGTGTGTGTGTGTGTGTGTGTGTGGCACCTGTAGAGCTTCTAAAGTTCTAACTCTTAAGTCACGGCCAGGCCAGGTCAGCCGCCGTATGCTCATGTTTCACTACCAGGCTCCTATAAAGTTAGACCAGTGAGAGCTCACTATAAAAGCTCAGGGAGAAAGAAAGAACGAAATAAAGAAAGTCAGAAACAGAGGCTTAGAAGGGAGATCATTAACGGCAGGAAGAAAGATTGAGAGAGGGAGGAAACGCTTTAAAGTGCCGCTTCAAACAGAGGCACGTTCTCATCTGAGGAACAGTAAGTCCTAACGCTGCAGCTGTGGTCCCGGCCAAGTCACTGGACCACTGATCTGCTCTGCAGACCCCCAGATGGCTGATACATCACAACACAACACAGTAAACTGTGGGGAGACTCCCAGTGCAAAAAGTCTCATTCCTTACCAAACAACTAGAGAGTTATTGCAGGGATACCTCCATGTAAAAAAAATAGCATCTTGTGCTTGAGAAAAAAATGATTTAATATGAGTATCTGGAAGTACTAAAGTACAGACTTTCATCACTCATGGAAGACGAGTGCAAACTGTTTGCAAGTTGCCTGTGACTTAGTATTTCTACATATCGTATGACCTATGTCAGTAAGCTGCTACCATTTGTGGTAAACCAATTTTGTAGACACTGGCTGTTCTCAGCAAAAGTCAGGATACAGCTTCAAGGAATTATAGTCTCTTCATCATTTGTTGTGTAATGTTTCTGGCAGAATTATCCATTCTCAAAAACAGGAATTCTTGTATATTGTGATTTTTTATAATGTAATGAAACTTTGAAATTTTATGATAAAAAAGTATAAATCCACCAAAAAGCAAATGCCCTTAAGTTTTTCCTGCATTTTCAATCAGTTTTAGAACATTTTTGTCAACCATTGAATCAGCTCTGTATCCTAATATGGAATTGAAACAGCCAGTATAATAGCATTTAAAAAATATAATTTTGTTACACTGTGAAGAATATAAAGGTGTTTTCTTATTCTTGATATTAATGAAAAATATTAAACGCTCAGTATATAATTTCTGCGGCTATGGGGTCTTTCAAGCAAAACAATAAAAAAAAAAAATAAAAAAAAAACAGCTGGGTGACGTTGTGATGTGTCATGGGATCGTGGGAGTGGTTGGTGGTCTTCACCACCATTGCCATAAGCTTCTCCCGGTTTGAATTGCTTGTTATTCAGTTTTGCTGATGCTGTACGGTGGACCCAGGACATCAGGGAAGGGTTGGGAGCTGAGCTGCCTAACATTTGCTCGGCTTTTTTCTCTCATAACTTAAGATCCAAATGTCTAATGACCAAAATCCTTCATCTGGTTAAAATATATAGTTAAAAATGACCAAGGTGTAATGTGGCTTAAAACCGGATGAAAGTCAATTGTGAGCTTCTGGCAGGCAACCACAACGCCGACGCATGGCATAAGGGATATGATGTCACTGACAGGTGACCAACTCAAGAAGACTGTTACAGTGATTAAAATCATGTATTTCCCTAGGTTTGAGAATTTCTGGAAAAAGTTAAGAAAATGTAAGAACACAGCTCTATATATATATATATATATATATTACATATTATAACTTAAAAAAATTGTAAATTGTTTTTTACTCAATTCAGAGCCAGCTAATTATATTTTTTGTCTGCATATAATTGTTAAAATAGACAATACATTTAGAACAGATTTATGACAGATATACACCAGTCCAGACACACATCATATGACTGCATTATAACCCAAACACTGTGCCATGCTCAATGTAGGCATTTGTATGCACCATCATCTCATGTCCAGTCCATTTTTAAATGAAGTCATATGCAGTCATGCAGTGGATACAGAACAAACCGACCACAAACAGCCAACTCAAGATCCCCTTCAACACACAATCACTTGTTCACAATAATGAGATATTATTGATCCCCTGTGGAGATTTTCTCATTTTCTTACTCCCCTATATACAGAGCAGAAAGTGGTTAAATAACAACGCATGTGACTCTTGTGGGGTTTCTCAGTGACACTTCAGCAGGGTCATTGTCTACTCTGTATACCATCTGCTGCACGTACCACTTGTAAAAATCAATAGTTGAGTATGCAATCATTGCCTTCGTTCTGTGTCTGGGCATAACCCCTGCTTCTCTCCTCACTCCCTTAAAAGGGCAATCTGACCAGATTTTTTTATATCACGGTGGAATAATAATAACACTGATCTAACAAGTAGGAATGTCTGGACAGAGGTATATTTAGTTGCACCGTGGTATTCATGAAAATATGCACACACTCACCAAAACCAGCATCATTACTTCACACTCTGATAAGGGGATCGTAAATTTGTCTCAGTTTTCATACATGGGACATCACAGGCTGCTGTTTTGTGTCCCCTGTTTTTTTCAAGTGCATGTTCCTTATGTCAGTTCTCTCTCTGGGTTTCTGCATCCGTTTTCCTCTGCTAACTTTTAATTTCCTTCCTTTCCTATCTATCTCTGTTTCTATCTTCTGTGTCTTCTCAGTGTCAGTCTGGTGAAGAGCAAGCTGGATCCAGAGAGTTTGGGCATAATTCTTCTGGGCCCGTTCCTGTTGGAGTTCTTCCCTGATCAGGTATGTTTGTGTCTGTAGAGACGTACTTCCACTTCACAAATGACAAATACCTTCCACCAGTCATACAATCCACATCACAGTTAAAACATGTGGAAAAAGAGCCATGTATTCACACATATGGGTGACACTAATGTCTATTTCCAAAGCATATGTGGAGTGCTGTTTTAGCAAATCAAAGGTTTTTATGCCAAATACATTCCTGCGGTGTCTCATGTGAAATCAATGCGTGTGTTCAACCTCATATGATGTTACTTGCTGAGAAGTTTAGAAAGGGCTGTAAGACGCCTTTATGAGGCAGAGCGAGTGAGGAAGACAGAGAGGGAGAGATAGAGGGGAACTGTGTTAAAGTGATCAGGGCATTAGGGACTCACCAGAGGAATGGCCTCAAGCCGCAAAGAAATTATTCTACCATTAGCCAACTGGACACACACTCAGACACACGTGGGATTGGGGTGAGGGTTAGAGTTTCATATATAGGCACATAAACACGAGAAGATGGACACGCTCTCAGAGAACGCACCCTATTAGCATTCTGCACCTTCAAGCCAAAGTCATGGGGAGTGTTTTGGCTCAAAGTCATTGTTTAGACATTTTTGTAGTGTCGGGTGGTTTGTGGTAATTGGAGTTGAGCTTTGCTTCCATACACCAATACACACACACATTTAAATTTAACACGTGGGATATAATATTAAGCCTTGGTTGCAGGCAGAGATGTGTCGGTTTGACTTTTCAGTTCAAAAATGTTCTGCCTCTGTGGGTCTTTACCCCCGTCTCTGTGGGAACAGTTTTCCGCAAGACTCTCTGACAACATTGCATGTTTTTCACTCTGCTCCCCGTCTGTGTTTCAGGATTCAGGAATCCCAGACTCATTTCCCGTCTACCACTACAATGGACTTAAACAGTCCAACCACAACGAGAGGGTAAGACACTCTTTTATATTCAGGTTCTTAATAGCAACTGATGGTAGTGGTTCCTTTTCATATTCCCTTACTCTCTTACAATTACTTCTCCTCTTTTCCTGTCATCATTCACACACACATACACACACACACACACACACACAGTTGGAGGCAGTCAACCACTCCAGAATAAACAGTAGCTATTGCGAGGCTAATAGCCTGTCCATCCATCCAAAAACCCTAGCTTAGCCTCCTGTTTCTCCAACACAGAGGCCACTGTCAGCAGCCTAGCGGTGATAAATGGTCAAACACAGGTCTATTAAGCAGGCTTAGTTTGATGGATGATTGTCAGTGGATGTAGCTGGTGGCGGCTCACAAACCTGGTACTCAGGAATATCACTTTCATCATCTGTCAACTTTGTCTAGTCTGTAAAAGTGCTTTTTTTCCATTCTGCTACCTGAAAATATAGGAATGGCACCACATGTTTGCCCACACAAAAGCACATGCCTACGCCTACACTCACACACACACACACACACACACACACGTACATGCGTATGGCAGCAAGGCGCCTACAAGATTGTGATGGCAATTCCATTCCCATAACTCCAAATGGGAATAGCAGACCTGCTGACAGCAGTCTCCTGCAGCTGGTATATGTGTATGTGTGTGTGTGTGTGTGTGTGTGTGTGTGTGTGTGTGTGTGTGTGTGTGTGTGTGTGTGTGTGTGTTTGTGAGCCTCGGTTGCATATGTGCATCCGTCCCTCTGTATTTCACCCCTGACACTTTCAGAGGAAGAGTCTGAAAAGAGATTGATGGAGTTGAAGCCTGTCAAACCTGAGCAAAGTGTTGGAATTTTTGGGTTAACTCTGTTTTAACTATGTATTGACCTACTTTTTTTCGTGTGTGTGTGTGTGTGTGTGTGTTTGTTTTTTAGGTTGAGTATGTGGAAGGAACAGCTTTGGTGCTAGGTTTTGAGGACCCCATGGTTCGGACAGACGACACTCCAGTCAAGCGCTGCCTACAGACCAAGTGGCCCTACATCGAGCTGCTGTGGACGACCGACCGCTCCCCCTCACTGAACTAGCACTGACACAGTCTGGTGTGCGTCTGTGTATGTGGACAGGCCACTACTGCTCCGCACACACCCCTCTCCTGCTGCCCCTCTTCACGCTGACCCCGACAGGTCAGCATGTCACAAAGACTGAGACACGTACACACATACAACGCAGACAAATGAGAAAAACACGAATGCACACAAACATGGGACTGAGACAAACACTTTGATGGACTTAACATTACATGCCTGAGATCCATTTTTGCATTCTCACTTACATTCCACACAAATGTAAATTCACCTTTACAGTTCATGCTGTTGTCTGTTCACCATGGCTTGTAATATGACACGCAGGATGTTTATGACGTGATTATTTAAAAAAAAAACAAAAAAAAACTGAATGACTGTTTATTTTTACAGCTCTGCTCTGTGCCGACACCTCTGCTACAGTTTAGCAGTATACAGCTAGACACTGTTTAGAGAGCAGACTGGTTTGGTTCAACGACTGTAGTGTGTCACCAAATCACATGCTGAACCACATGCACAGCCAGTCTGTGACTGTGAAGCACTACTGTTAATCCAGCTATAGGACTGTTTGAGGGAAAACCTACCAAAGCCTTCCACATATGAGAACACACACACACACACACACACACACACACACACACACACACAGTCACGCCTACTGATAAGCGTTTACAGCGTAAAGGGACCAACCTAGACGCAGAGAACTGGAGATATGAGCAGGAGGTTTCTTCAGTGTTTTCACCAAGATGAAGCTGGTTTAGGTGCTCTGTGTGGTTGCTTCATGCGCCACACTAGTATGTTGGCCAAGTGCTCATGTATTTATTATCGCACTCAAAGGTTCTGGAATAAACACTTTTTTTTTGTTCAAACATGGTGTGGTTTAGTTGCTTTGAAATCATAGACGTCCTCCTCTGTGTGTCTTTTTCTAATAAATATCATGTCCTGACCCTGACATCATTGCAGCCTCAGATTTCAGGATGTCCAAGGTCTGTCTGCACTTCTCTAAATCACACACCAAACGTATGTTTCATGACCCGAGAGACTCTAAATCAGTTATTCACTAAATCTCCAAGACACTGATGGTGACTTAATTACCTCTCTGTAAACAAAATATTTCCCCTAGGACAAAAAACTTGTCGTTTCTTAGCTCATCATCAAAATTCCCCTGAAGAAGACAAATGAAACTCTGGCTTTTTATAAGGCATCCCAAACTGTGGCATGTTTGGCACGTCACCACCATGTTGTGTGTTATTGAGTCTTTAACTCAAGACAAATGTTAAGAGTTAGAGGAGTAGCACTTTATGCTATTTAAGTATTTAGTCCTGGCTTAGGACAAGACAGCTCTTAATTTTGTGTTTATGTGTGTGTGTGTGTGTGTACAGATAATGCTTGTTCCAATCTGTATCTGTGCATAGGAGTGTTGTAATACTGGCCGGGTGTGTGTCTAATGGATTTGTCTAATGGAGAAAGGATGTGGGCCTAATCTGACATAAAAGCCTGCTTAATGATCACATTATGAGTTTGTAAAAGGAAAGGAAAGGGAAGGGGAACGTGAGCACAGTGTGTAAAATACAAAGTACTACTGTGTGTGTGCGGTAATCAATCCTGACCGACCTGCAGTAAATCTGTGATCAGAACACATTGGCGGACTGACAGGACGTAACCTGAACAGTATGTGAGTAAATGTGTGTATTCCTGGAAATTGAATATCTGTGAGAATTTTATTGGATTGAAAATGATCACAGATGGAAGTGAGCAGACACTGAAACTGAGCTGCATTAAAACGCAAAGTTTACCTGGCGGACAACATCATAACGCAGCCGCACTAAAGCCAAATGGGGCAAAAGAACAGTAATACGTCTGGCTGCTGCCCCCTCACTCCATCATCACCACCATCTTTCTTGTGTGAGAAGAAAGAAACAGGACACATCTCTCTCCTACTGTACGTGCTTCAAGTTTTGTAGGTTTTTTTTTTTTTCCTCTCTTCGTCTTAGATTTACATAGCAATAGCTGAGAAAGAACAGACCCTGTCCTTTACTCTCATCTCTCTCTGACACAACACTGCACAAGTCTGCACTCATGAAATGAAACAAAAAAGGAAGGGGGCAGAGTTGCAGGATGGGTGGATGGATGGAAATGTGTTGAAGGAGGGGAACAGGGCAGGTGAAGGATGTGAAGGAGAGAAAACTTCTCCATCTGGCAGGTCAAGGTTGGGATTCTTCTCATCCACTCTTTACCTCACCTTCTCACCTGGTTCTTATCAACTCTCCTCTGACAGAAAACACACTCCAGTGCCACACCGACTGTAGTGCTGCTCCACTGCAGTTTTACTACACTGTGAGGCTGGCTGTGGAGTTTAATTCACCACCGATGTGCCTATAAAGCTTATTTTAATTAAAACAAACTCCACAAGCTGATAAACTGCAGATTAGTTTGGCTGGAAGTGTGTGCAATGGTGATCTCTCTTCCTCTCTTTCTCCCCCCACACGTGCACAGAGAAAGAGTTTTGGATACGGAAAACGTTCATAAATGTGCAGAGCTGGATGCACAGAAACCAGCCTGGTCCTGGCGTGTCACCTCTTCAAAACTGTTTCTCATCACAGGATATTATTTTCAGCAAGAGCGAAGCGTGTTACCTCGGAGGTTTAGGAGGGAAATCGCCTGGTGTTGAGTGAAACAGTGAGCGCGAGCCAAACTGTCCAAACTTGCACATGCAGCTCAGGAGACTTCTGCTGTAAACCGACATAATAATTACTGACATAATTACAAGTAATTCTTCTCAACGGAAGGAAACGCAGCCCTATTTTAACCAACTGGCCGGTAAAGAAGTATAAAGTGGTTTAATGCACAGACTGCTAATCTTTGTATGTCTGCGTGCGCGCGCGGAGTCTCTGCGCGTGCGCGTGCTACATTACTGGACAGGTTTGAGAAGGTGGTTATAAATCTCACTTTAATATAATTTATTGTTCCTGGACGAAGCCTCCAATTCGCCACAGAAAATTTGTCTGTGCCATAAAAGGAGCGGTGACGCGCAGTGCCCCTCAGCGCGCTCAGATGTGGTCTGTGCCTTGTAATGTGTGTGTGTGTGTGTGTGTGTGTGTGTGTTGGGGGGGGGGTAAAGTTTTGTGCACAGGGCGGGGGCGCGGCTGTGTAGTCTTGTAGCTGAGGCTCTGTCTGGACAGACCTTGTGGTTTCAGGGTGTCAGGAGGCAGGGAGCACAGCAGAGCGCAGTGATCCAGTGATACAGTTGGCGGACTTACCCGGGACAAAGCTACCTCACCTGCACGGAGGAAACTATCCCTCCCTCTCTCTCTCTCTCGCTGTCTCTCTCCCTCTCTTTCCTTGTTCCCTCTCATTTTGGGGACTAGTGCGCAACTGGCTGTTCTTTTTGGATGGAGCGTGTACGGGACTGCGTTTCCTCCGCTGGGATGTTTATTCTCGGGGTGCTGTCGGTGCTCTGGCCGGCGCTGACTGGAGTTTGGAGTTTTAACCTTTACGCAGAGCATCCTTCGGTTTACAAGGGACCCGATGGAAGTTATTTCGGTTACTCTGTGGACTTCTACCAAGCAACCACCGACAGCAACACGTGAGTGGCAACATCAGGACTGAAGCTGTCTCATCAGGGTCCTGAAATAATCCCAATGTATCTGTTTATGTATTTTAATTTACCCAGAATGCTTTACAATAGACTCTGTAGCATAGAACAGCATGCCAATTATAATAACTCAATAAAATTTCATTTACCTAAATCAAATAAATGAAGCTGTGCTGTATACGATTACTGCTGTAGGACACAGAACAATGATGAAGCAGAAAGGAAACTTTATGAATGAGTCATATAGTGCACATATGCTTGCATATTGTATATGCATGTATCCTGCATGTCCTGCATGTATGTACCTTGGTTTTTCTTTTTCCCCCCACCAGGATCAATGTGTTGGTGGGGGCTCCTAAGGCGAACACCTCCCAGCCCGGCATTGTGGAGGCTGGAGCTGTCTACTACTGCCCCTGGCCTGGACTGCCTGACAGCTGCAGACAGATACCTTTTGACAATTCCAGTGAGTTACCTGAAAGCTTTTAACTTTTTTTTTTCTCATGTCACAGACCCAAATAAATTAAAATTAGACCTCTTGGAGGCCCCACTGGGTGTAATTACGTTCCCAAGGCCCATGTTTTAAAGGATTTGTCTTGTTACAGAACATGGAAAGGAGTAACTTAACTGTATAGTGAGACACATGCTCGCCACTGTCATTGTTTTATGAGTTCTCACATGAGTATATTAGTGAACAACAGAAATGAAAATAACAAGTTTTCATTTCTTTGCGGTCCAAGCCGATCCTTTTAAAGCCATAGGTGGCCTCAGATGTGAGTATGCGGAACCAGGGGAGTTTCGTAACCTGTGTGTCTGGTATGTGTGTGTATATGAGCTGGCACATGTGCTGTTGAATGAAAAAGAGAGATAAGACATATGGGTCTCATCAGCCTCATCTAACAAAAAAAGGTGGCTGGCGGCCTTGCTGGTGCAAGCCTACATCTTGATTATAGTTTTCAATATATCATCATCACTGCTAACTGTCCAATCAGCCTTTGTTTGTGCGTCTGATGTCTCTCATGCACACTTTTTCCATCTGAGTGTGTGTGCGGAAGAGGTAGAGGGAGAGAGAACAAGTGAGAAAGCAAAAGAGAGAGAGGAGGGGGTAAACTGTATGCACATGGGAATTTAGTTTCCCTTCAGAAGAAAGGGGGATTGGGTGAGGTCTGCTTTTTATTAGATCTTGAAAATTTACCCCCCCCCCCTTCCCCCCATAGTCCTCCATCAGTCTATCCCTCTCTCTCTTTTCGTGAGGTCCTTGTATCATCTCTGTGAGGACCACAAAAATAGAGGTAGAGACCAAGGTTTGGTGGGTGTTGCTCTGACCTTTGAGGGGAGACTCATGACTGAGAAGGTTGTAACATCAACATCAGATTTTCTTTTTTCTGGAAGTTAACTGTATCAAGAGCTTCTGCATTTAAGCAGAACGCTTCAGCTGAGGATGGAGCTTTAGCAGCAAGTGCCACTGACTATGAGGATATCAACAGAGGACTGTCATGCTGTAAACACCGCCGTGTGCACATCTACGAATATGATTGGATGCTGTTTGTCAGCTGCTTGCCGATCAACTGATGTATCAATGAGCTGAGATGAAACTGTGAATGAAACAGCTGATCAGCTGATGCAAGCAGACTTCAGTGCTCTGCCAGAACTAAAGCAAGGCTCCATGAGGATGAGGGCAAGCTTCCAAAGTGAGGACGGTTTTGTTGGTTCTCCCTAAAGCTAATTATAGGTTATTTCTTTTGACAAAGGGGTTAGTTTCAGTGTGAAGTGTTTTGGGAGAAATTTCAGGTTTTTTAAGGAAAGAACAATAAACACAGGAGTAAATGTGTTCATGTGTTTATCTATTCCTTAGAGTGGGTGGGTACGCACAAGGTTATTGATGACAATGGCCATGATGGATATTTCTAGAGTTACAGCAGACCCTTTATTACAGGTATAAACAGACTAAGAGACACACACACACATGCACACACATGCACACTGTACAAGTGGTGAACATCTGTGTGTACTGTACTGGTTAATATCTATACGTCAGCTTCACATGTGCCTGATTATGTGTGTGTACCTGTGTGTATGTGTATGTGTGTGTGTGTGCGTGTGCATGGCTTCAGTGACGTTAGGCAGATGTTTCAAGTCATGCCAGTGTGGTGTGGGGGCTGGGATGGAGGCTGATATGGTGAGAGTGCGACAGATTAGTGATGGATTGCATGTTAGAGTGAAGAAACCTGGAAAAGCTGAATACTCTGCTGCTCTATAGAGTCTCTATTCTGCTTGGAATATGATTCATGTACGGCTTATAGATTTAAGAAGTCAAAAAATGTGATAAAAAAAAAAAATTATTTTTGCAGAAGAAAAGTTGATTTAGCATGTGTCACTGTATGATTCCAAGTAATGTTCACTATCACCATGCACCACACATCCCCATCTGGAAGCCTCGCAGTACAGTCAGTGCTCTGCTAATGGCCTCGCAGCATCTAAACTGGATTTTGCTATGTGTATTGCAGTATTCCTCATTTATTAACTTCACCCACAATTTCCCAACCGATGCTTAGATTAAAAGAAACTTCCTCTCAGTCACAAGCCCGCTTTTCTCAACCTCCAGCTCCATCATTCTGGTAATGATAACGATGGATTTTATTAGCGAGTTTTCATCAGATATCTGAATTATTTGTATAAAAATACAGATAAATACAAATTGAAATTAATCTAAATTTAAGTCATGTAATAACATTAAAGAACTAATATATACAAAAAATAATGACATTATTAGGCTGAACATGTACTGTACACCTGCCTCTATGCATGCACTATGATCCTGTATGTTTATGTGTTAGTCTGTGTTTGTGTGCACGTGCTAAAAGGTGTTTAATGAGGAAGGGTCTGCACAGCCATAAAGAGACCCAGCTGGTCTTTAATAACACTGGAAAATATCAAGAACAGAGCAAAGACACACACACGCACACACTCACACCAAATCTGACACTTCATTGTGAGTCGGGTAGGAAATGCTCATAATGTGCGTGTGTGTGTGTGCGTGTGTGTTTGTGTGTGCAGGCCCAAGCACCAGTCTCTTAAGTGTTGCTACATTTTATGGGAAAGGCTTTGACTGAAAAAAAATCCTACCAGCATCCTGACAAATGTCTGTTTCTGGGGGGCAAATGGTGTTTTGATGTTTGTTACAAGCGTGTGTAAGATGGTTTGTTCTTGCTCATCGAGGACAAATGTTTTCCATCCTCACAGAACCTAGAGCTACAGGCCTGGATCCACATGACCACAGTCAATACCAGCTTTTACTGTCACCATTATGAAATGTCTCTTTTATTCTCATCTTTTATGTCTTTTCCACCTCCTCCCTCTCTGTCTCTGTCCCTGTCTCCAGATAACAGAATGATGAAGGTAAACGGCACCAGAGAGCCTGTGGAGTTTAAGTCGCACCAGTGGTTTGGAGCATCAGTCAGGACACACAAAGGAAAAGTGGTGGTGAGTGGACAGGATGTCAGTTAATCATGTATCATCACCCGTACCATCAATACATGCTTGACCGCAAAGACTGTTTTTTAGTTGCCATTTTGATGAGTATTTCTTTAAATGGGACTTAGAGTATTATTTGTTGTTTAGGCGTGTGCTCCTCTCTACCACTGGCGGACGGTGAAGCTGAGTGGGGAGAAGGAACCTGTGGGGACATGCTATGTGGCCGTCCAGAACTTCAGCGCCTACGCAGAGTACTCACCCTGCAGGACCAGTGAGTCACTCTGCAGCCCCGTCTCCAACTGCCTACATCTCCCTTTTACTGCTTTCCATCCTCCCTCCTGCTTTGTTTTGTCTTCCTCTCTCTGCTGTCAGTACGAACACAAATTAACCATGTTTTTTTTTTTAAGATATGGCCTTAACAGACCCTGTCCTAATGTACTGTATCATCCATCAGTCAAGCTTAAATACAGTACACCGATTTTTATGTGAGCCCATAAAAAGTAATGTCTGTGCCTCAAGTTCAAAGGGTGGGTTCACAATTCAGCAAAAAAAAAAAGAAAAGAAAAGAAATAAAAAAAGTAAAATAAATAATTCAAAAAATACATTTTCGTAGCATGTTTTTACAAACAAAATTGCATCCACTTGAGTTGTATTTGCACAGTTGCAGAAATCTCAAAACCTGGACAAAAAAACCCAAAAATGTATGATGGTGAGAAAATGTGTATTTTTGTAAAAAAAAAAAAGTGTTAGCAGACAGATTTTTGCTGGCCTCGGCAACAACGGATTACCTTCCCTGATGTTTTATTAGTTGCCACAGCAACCTGAAAGTTGACAGTTCTCCTCTTTCTCTCTCTGGTCCTCTTCTTTCTGTCATCAGTTCTGTAAACAGGATTTGTGGGATTTTCCCACCTTGCCTCCACCCCCACCCCCCCCCCCCCCCCCCATCTCATTTTTTTTTTTCTTTCTCTCCCACTTTCTTCCTGCGACCTCTCTCACACTCTTCAGTGATATGAGGCACCAGCACAGTATGATAAGGAGAAATGGAGGCTATCAGGTGGCACATCATAAACAGCAGATCAAACACAGCCCTTATCGTCCACTCCATCATCCGCTTTCCATAAAAATCCCTCACCGTTCACACTCACATACACACACATTCATACTTACGCTCCCCGCCGTAATTGGTTAAAGGCTGGTAAAGATCTGTGTTTTGTTGTTTATGTCAGTGCTGACTAATCAAGGCTAAAATAATCACATTGTAAACTCAATTGTTCTCAAGGGGGGAAATAAGGTGTGAGGGGATTATTTCTTTATCATGTGTCTGAGTCTGATTTCTTTGTCTCCAGCAGCTTTTTTTGCTTCATCTTATACTGAATCTACGACCACTCAGACTACGACTATAACTTACACTTTGTTTATACACACGCATGTGTAGTTCACGCATCATTAAACATCACCTCAGGGTGCCTCTGACATGGAGAACAATTCACTATGTGCACATAGGTTTTGTGTGTTCATGCACAGTTAGATGCAGTTATTTAAACAGAAACACACCTCAGTACATTTTATGTTAACTGTAAGATTTTCTCAGTTTTTTTTTTTGTTTGTTTTTTTTTGGTAGTTGTTAAAGTGTCTCTTCAGATAGAGGTTATTCTTTCTGAGCCGTTAGCTTTGCTCAAGGAAGCTGGTGCCACAACAGTTGAGATGCTGTTTCGCTATGTGGTTTACAGGTGATCCAGACCCAGAGGGACAGGGGTTCTGCCAGGCTGGCTTCAGTGTGGATTTCACCAAGGTAAATATTGGAGCAACAATCATACATTATCATCATGACATCACCTCCACGCATCTTGTCCCCACTCACGAGTGCAAGCACAGAGGTTTTTCTTGAAAACACAAGACTCCCCCTCAGAGATTTATGGACATGTGGAAGATGAGAGCACGTTCGTCCCTAGAGGGGTCTTCACTCCTGATGTGATCCACCACCTCTGAACACAATAGACCAAACACACGCGTTTACGCATTCTTTCATTGTATATTCAATGTGAACCCTCACCTCTGTCTCATGGCCCAACTCTACCCTCCTGTACAGGAAGCTGTCGTTCTCCACAGCATGTCAACAGCCATGACAGCAGGAATCTTATGTCCTCACACAAACACACAGCTACATGTGCTATACACCCCTCTAGTCTCCCACAAGCACACACGCACTCACATGCACAAAATCACTGACCATTTATGTCATATGACTAACCCTAACTAATTGTGTTTATTCCAGGAAGGACGGCTGGTGGTAGGAGGACCTGGAAGCTTTTACTGGCAAGGTAACTGCAGCAGCAGTGCGTAAACCTGTGTTTAGTCTCTCTTTTTGCAATGATTTCATAGATGGGAAGGTGTTCAAGTGAAAGAAAAGAATGGAGATGAGTTTAACAGTCAGGACAGCCCACATACACACACACACACACACACACACACACACACACACATGCACAGTGAAAAGCTTGCCAGATCTGTAGTTTCATTGTAGTCTTTACACAGGCGAAGGTGGAAAGAAGTGTGTCTATTTCTCTTCTTCTCCTTCTTTCCCTCCCTCGCTCCTTGACTTCATGCTTCTCTCTGTCTGTAACAGTGTAACAGGAAGTGGGTGTTTGGGCTCTGTAATGAGCTGATCGAGGGGTAATGGAGTGTGGAGGAACTGCCCCTCTGCCCCAAGAAAAAGCACAGAGGGGCTTGGAAAAGCCTCAAGAAGAGAGGAAGAAGCTCAAGGGCAGGCAACAGGATTGAGAGGGACAGAGAAAAGTTGGGGTGGGGGGGGCGGGTTAAAGACTGATAAAGAAAAAGAGCAGGGGGGAGCGCAGGAGTGATAGAGGATTGTTAAGGAGTTGATAGAAACATGTTGCAGTGGGGAGGGAGAAAGCTGAGAAGTGAGGGGGTTATGTTAGAGAGAAGGTGAAGAAGAAAGATGGATCTCCTGCTTGATAAAAGCAGTGCTGAGGTCAGCTAGTCTAAGCAGAGGGATGAAGTGTCTTAATAGGTGTAGACACAGCTAGAGTGTGTCAGAGTTCAGCTGTTGGAGTGTAGCGCTACTCCCCCAACTCCAGGTGTGTGAGAGAGTGTATGTGTCCTTCTCTATTCCCTTCCTTTCCTCCGAGCTTAGTTCTGCGGCTTTTGTTATGGAGCAATTACTGATCAGTTGCACGCCCTCACTCCCCCACTTTTCTTTCTCGGTGACCCCCGATCTGTCACTCTGCAGCACTTCATTTCTTCACAATGGAAAAATGGAGAGATGGAGAATTGAATGTTTTTTACAAAGAGCCCAAAAAGAAACAAGAGAAAGACAAAAGAGGAAAGTGGCTCATTGATGGTGATTTCAAATCCCTTTTTTTTTTTTTTTTATTTTATTGTTTGGCATTAGTGTTGTTGCCACATATGGTTAAATAACAAATGTTCCAGCATACAAGACCGCACTAGACAGGCATCACAGACAGCCTAATGGACTGCTCCCTCCCTGTGCCCTCAGCGTGGCAAGGCTGGCTGCCTTCAGTTAAAACACTTCCTCCGAGTGTTTATAAAAGCACTCAGCCTGGATTTTATGGCCTCTAATATACAACGATTATCTTCAGCCTTCAGCCTGAGTTATCATAAAAAAAAAAAAACCCTCTTTCATATACAATCTTGTTATCTCTGGGTGTAAAGGACAATTCAAATTAGCAGCAGTGACTTATACCTCTGTGTTAACAGTTGGTGACATGGTGTCTCATTAATCAGATTGGGTTTTAATAATGAGTTGATGTAGTGATTTGTTACGCTGGGAGATAAACTCATAGCTCAGCGCGATGGAGAAAGAGAGGGAGGTGGAAGAGGAGCTGAAGGGAGGGTTAAGAGGGCACATTTTCCCAACATCAGTACACACACGCACACACCCATTAAGGAGGATTTATGGAAGGCTGAGAGCGGCTGTAGATAAAATCATTTGTTTGTTTGACCTCTTGTTCAACAGCAGAGGAAGGGTGTTGTTTGTGTGCGGACACCTATAATTCAGAATCCACGCTGTGAGATAGAGGACAGGCTCTTTCTCGAGGGTTTTTAAAGGAACATTGGAGTATTTTTCCAGCTCTTCCTCTGCCAATGATGTGTTTTAGTTTTCCTCCGGGGGGGTGTGTCGTTAGCTGAGCACATCTTTCATGTGGAGCGGGCGGTCCAGCTCCAGCAGGAGGGCAGCGATGCTCCCTTCATGGGGTCCAAGCTGAAACCGTTGTCCACGAGCAGATGTGACTCTCTCACCCTGGGTGTTTGTTTTTCTCTATCTGTCCATGTGTGCGTGTGTGTGCATGTGTGCGTGTGTGTGTGTGTGTGTTTGTGTGTTTATGTGTGTGCGTGCAGGTCAAGTGGTGACAGCAGGGATAGCAGAGATACTGAATGGCTACTCTTTGAAGGCAATCCTGAGAAAGGTTCCAGGAGAGAAACAAACTAGAGCGGCTGAAGACACACATGATGACAGTTACCTTGGTAACATGCATTTACAAACACACATGCAAACACACACATAAACTCATGCACCGTAATTTAAATAATGACCATAACTAAATAATAAAGATGATGTAACACGTACAGTGAACACAGACTGAGTTAATTTCACCGTCATGTGCAACTGATTCCTCTCTAGGTTACTCTGTGGCAGTGGGAGAGTTTACAGGAGACTCTGAACAAGGTGAGAAAACCAACAATTCATTACAACTAACCACATGCAGCACCAAAGGAATCCCTCACTAACAACATCAGCAGCCACCCTGCATCGCCGCCGCTCTCTCTCTTCACTCCAAGGCCGGATGCTGGGCACACTGTGAAGGGTGTGATAGGGTGAGCGATAGGGCGTGGACAGCTGGGTGACAATGTCTGGGTCTGGACTCAGAAGTAGTAATGGAAACTGTCTCTGTGTGTCTGGGTCACGACCCCGAGGGGACAGGACTTCAGAAACCACTGATAAAGGGATTTCCTGATCTCCATTTTAACTGATTAGAATGATTAGTGGCAGACTCCACAAACCTCTTCAGGTCTAGAGCGGGTCCAGAATTTCTTCTGGACTTGAAATATTAGGTGGAAAGAGAGACGCGGGTACAGCATTGTTTTATTAAAAATGTGCAGATGGGAAAAAAAAGCCTTTGAGTTCATCTTTGTTGACACTTTTTCAGGCATGTGCTTTTAGGGTCAAAAGAAATTCATAAAAGTTAAGATTACTAGAAAATCATTTTTCTCTGTTCTACTGAGATACACACCCGTGCAGCAAACTTCAGGTGCTGCTGAAGTTCATTCCCACGCCATCAGTTTGTCAGAGCGCGAAATGAAACACAAGTATTTTCAAGGAAAAGCACAGAAAACAAAATCAACCACAGTCCTGCCGCATCTATTTTGCTTCTACTTCACACCCAGTGTCATCGCGCACTTATTTCTGCTGCTCAGTCATAAGCACGACACCCTCCTTCCACTCGTGCCACTTCAGCTTCCCATTCATAATTTCCTGTCTATCAGAGCCTCTTTGCTAATCACCATTTAGTGGGATCTTTACGGGACAATGTTGCGTTTACATACCCCCATACCAACCTCGCGAAAGGCCCCGAACCCCCTCCGGCACAACACATGTCAAGGAGTCTTAAAGTGAGCCTTAAGAGGTTACACATGCCTGTTGATGTGTTGTGTTGTGTTGTGGTACGGAACTTGTTGCGGTCTTGTTCCCCAATCCCTCTTCAGACTGGAGAACTGGTCGTAACTGGGACCTCTGAGTGAAGATGGAGCTGGGAATTACTGGTTTATAGGCTCGTGGTTGAGCCTGTTGGCTCGAGCTGGAGGGCAGGAAGGGGGGTCTGTCTTCTCTCTCTGGGTGGGACCCTCAGATCGTCCCTATAAGTCTGCAGCACCGCACTCATCAATCAATACACAAGCAGAGCCTGAGCACTCAATGACTCAGTGTGTTCTAGGCAACACTCAGCTGTTCTGACAGGGTGGGCTGGGTAGGGGGTTTAAGTGTTTAGGCCTTTGTCAAACCTCTGTTGCGCCCCTTTCTTTTTCTGTAAGTCTTTCTCACACACTGTTTTTATGTTTCCCAGAGCTAATAGCCGGAGTCCCGAGAGGAGCACAGAACTTTGGATATGTGAGTATTTGATGGATTTGACAAAAGGCACACAGGACAGATTTTGGTGCCAGAAAACTTTGGTGGGTCATTCAGCAACAACAGCATTGCTACAAATTAAAACATAACAAATACACATGAACCCTTACAATGCACAATCAGCAGATCTCAAACCTGTGGGAAAGTTTGGACCATTACGATCGTCGTCAAAACACAGAAAGAGGGAATTTCTTTTGAAAGGATACTGCTCATGCCTCCGATAGAGTTGCAGAGACTCTGAGAATCTATGGCAAGAAACACTGAAGCTGTTCTGGAGGCTGAGGATGGCTGAATATCTTGTTAGGACACTTTATGTTGGTCTTTCTGTATGCTGTCTGTTGTATAGACGTGAACCTGGTGTCTTGTCAAGGTGTAAATGTCTACATACGGTGCGGCAGGAGGCGGGAGGTATTGGGGAGGCCTTTATGTGCAGACACACATGTACACAATAAAGCTTCTCAGATTCATCTGTTGTCAATCTTTCCCACGATGACAGCCTGTGCAGTTCAGAACACATAAATATATGTATCTACATAGCTTCAACAGATACTGTATGTGCTTCTATGCATATACTGCAGTGTGCCTTGAGTTATCTTATGGGAACATGTCCCCAGGGCTGACTGTGTCAGTCCTCCCTAATGACACACAGCTTCCGCTGCATGTGGAGGCGGGTGACCCCACCTAACCCCACTAACCCTTCTCCACACACTCACGACCTCTAACCCTGACCTGCAGTGCAACCGCAGGACTCACCGCACTGTGCACACGCACATTGCAACAGTGTGTGTTTTATGTCTGGACATTGTAGGTGGTGCAAGAACGCTCCTTCCTGTACATACAGTGCACTGTTAGTGTCATGGAGAGCTCACAGTAGGAGGGGTGTTATGAGGATTGCAGGTAGGCCGTGTTATAGGGCCTGGCACTGAAGCAGCTGATCAGGTTTCCTCTGTGACCAATCTGACAACACAGAGCGCAGGGAAGTTGACATCCAAGCCTGTGATTCAATATTTGTGTTTACACATCCTCATCTGTCTGTGTTCGTAAGTCTATCCCCGTTTAGTATGTCTTTGAGATATCTGTGATTGGGTCAATGTGTATCCTTCCGCATGTGTGTGTGCGTGTGTGCATGTGTGCGTACGTACGTGTCGCCCCCCGGCTGTCTCCATGTGGTTGTTATTTTAGGTCTTATGAAGGAATTCTCAGCCTTCCCCCTTTCCCCACGACCGGGGTTAGGATGGGGGGAAGGAGAGAAAGATGAGGGGAAAATGGTAAAGGCACAAAAAGGATGGTGGTGGGGGAGGGTGAGGAAAAGAAAGGGGTTTCAGTAGAATAAAAGCTTCTTTTTTTTTTTCTTTTTTTTTTATGCGGTTACTTTTCCCTGCATTCTTCATGCGCCTGTTTGTCAGACTGCTTGGCCATGTCTCCTCCATGTGGGCTACAAGGACAAAGCCGGGTGCTTGTGTCCTTCTTGTGTCTGACAGTGTGTCTCCTTGATTTAGGTGGCAATGATCAACTCCACCAATCTGACCTTCATCCAGAACTTCACAGGGGAACAGGTGGGAGCATCTACGTGCAACACATCACAGTCACAGTCATAATAAAGAGGCTTCGTATAAATAACTGTACCATGGGCGCTAACTGATATGGATTTTCTTATATTTTTAACTATTCAATTTGAATGGGGATGGATGACAGCATTGGGTTTATGGTTGTAAATTCTCATCTTGCTTCCTGGTCTGTCGATCAGATGGCCTCCTATTATGGCTACTCGGTGGCTGTCACTGACCTGAATGGCGATGGGTAAGTAAAAAACCAGCTCGTCTCTCTCGACACATATACTCCTGCTCGTCCTGTCGCCGAGCATCAAAACTACACCTCGTTTTCCCCAGGATGGACGATGTGCTGGTCGGAGCCCCCCTCTACATGGAGAGAGAGATGGAGAGCAAACCCAGGGAGGTGGGGAGGGTTTACTTGTACCTGCAGATGGCCCCGCTCACGTTCTCCAAACCCGTCGCCCTCACTGGCACATACACCTTCGGACGCTTCGGCACGGCTATAGCACCCATGGGAGACGTCAACCAGGATGGATACAATGGTATGCTGAGGATGAATGGGAGAAGAAAGAAAAGAAAAGATATAAAGGAAATTGAGCCTGAGGAAATTAATCTGAGAAACAAAAAGTATGTAAGATGAGAGAGATGAGAAAGATATGGAGATGTGTCTTTTCCCTTGTACTTGTCTGCCCTCATGGAGCTGATGTTTTCAGGTAAACACGGTGGCAGACAAATCTTTTTCGGGGTTTCCTGCGCCTCTTGGACTGTTTTGTCTCCGACTGAGGAAATCCTATCAGATACAGCTGCTTGAGAAACCTTAAAGCTCTTCAGCCAATCAGGAAGTGTGGCGATGAAAAGTTGTCTGAGTGAACTTGTTTCCTCCTGTGATGATCGGGGGTTAAGGCCATGTGTGTGTAAGTGTGTGTGTTGGGGTTATTTTTAACTCGCCAGATGTGCCCCGAGATAAAATCATCTGGGAGTTTCTGTCCTGCTGCCCGGAGTTCATTCCTCTTCGATGTGTTTGTTTTATCCTCAAATTGATTGGACAAAGACACACACACACATACACACACACACATACACATACATACACACACAAACCGTGCAGCCTGCAGCCCAAATGCTCCATGAAGCTCAGGCCTGTGGACTGTATCCTTAAAAATGAATGAATTGATGCACATCTGGTCCACTGATTTATGTTTTACTTATTCATGGACAGCATGTGTTAATGTGTGTCCTGCCCCTTTAAACCCTTTAACCATCAGATCAATAACCATTGGATCAATACTGAAGCTTTCTCTGGCCAGAAACATAAATCAGTCAGGATGTGACAGTCTCTGAGGGGGGGTGATGTGGCCTGAGAGGAGATGGAGCCTCTCTGCCAGCTGCCGTGACGTGCAGAGAGAAGACTTGTTGAGAGTTAATCTAATGAGTCCACGTCCATGTCTGTGCATGATTTCATTAATCTGCATTACATTGTAGAGGCACCACGGAAACATTGGGAACAGGGTTTTCAGCAGCTTCTTCCTGCTAATGTCAAACTTATGTCTTCAAGTATACCTGTGTCCTCATGTGTGTCTATGCATAATCACTGACAGATCCCTTTTCCTCTCTGTGACGATATGGAGCCTTTTCATCCTCCCAGAGCAGAGACATCATCACTCAGGTTCCAAAATTCTTCGTAAAAGCAGAACTATACCCATTTCCTCTCATTTTCACGGCTCTTCTTGAGTCTCAGCTGTTGAAACTTTTACAATTTAGCTAACCTCATTTGGCGTGTGGCTCTCTTTGTTTTTAATTTTTATCAAGCAACACTGTTTTTCTGTCAGCATCGCTCGCAGAGTGTCGGCCTGTTTCTGTCTGTGAATAACAATCTCCTATAGCTTTGGTCGCGGTGATCACAGTGGGTGTTCGACAGACTGTTTTGTTGTGGATGTCTGCTTTCTGTTCAATGCTTGTGAGTGACTTTCACATTATTCAAAGTGAAGGCTTTTATATTTTTTAAGTAAGATGTTTTTTTTTGTTTTTTTTTCTACACAGCTCTTCAGTCATGTATACATACCCACGCACAGACATACAGACTCGCAGACACAGATGCGCACACACAGGCTCATATATACACTTGCATACACACATGGTTGCATTTATCCTCTCTACCCCACAATCTACTTCATGTGGAACTAGTTGTTTAGACTGAGAGAGAGGGGGTCCGGAGACAAACAGGATGTCTAGAGGTGTTTGGACAGTTACAGTAGTGAGGGATGCTTTAACGCAGGACAATGCAATGCGTGGACCATAAGAAGTTGATGAATGAATACTCAAATCTGCATTTGTAGTTATGAGAGCTGCTCCATCCAATGTGGATTTGGAACTATTTCAGCCCCAAATGTGATAATCTCTTAGCCCACTTTCTAACCTTGTGCCATTATAGACTGAGATTTAACAAAATCTTGCCCAACACAAAGTAACCAAGAATTAGAGCAATGACCTAAACAGTGCCCAGACAGAATAAAAAAGAAAGAGGAGAGGAAAGATAAAAAAGACGAGTATAATAAATGGAAATGAAAGAAAAGAGGTTAATGGCCCGCTGATATGGTCCCACAGTGCAGGTAAAGGAAGGTCAAGCTCTTTTCCTTCTACCTGTATGTGTTCCTCTTGCTTCTGTCTCAGAGGGACCTTAACCCTGCTGATGTCTAAAACATGCGTGTGTGTGTGTGTGTGTGTGTCATCCCTTAGACGTGGCAGTGGGCTGTCCGTTCGGAGGCGAGGAGCGTGGGGGCAGAGTATTGATCTTTAACGGTAACAGAGACGTATCCACGCAAGGCCTGATGCTGAGCCAAGAGCTGAGAGCAGCCCGGTCCCCCAGCAGCGGCTTGCCTGGGTTTGGGTTCACTGTAAGAGGAGGCCAAGACGTGGACCACAATCAGTATCCTGGTAAATACCCACACTCAACAAGTTAGTCCCTCTCTACTCGACTCCCTGTGTTATAATCAAAATTCTTTCTCAGAGTTGCATTCCTTCGCTTCTCCACTTTCTTTCCAGCTCCTCTCATTACAGCCTCCCTCCTATTCATTCTTGACCTCCGCATTTCATCGTTCCCCACATGCACTCCTCCGCCACCATCCCCTTGTTCTCCCGTATTGCTTTCCTCCTCTTGTCTGGAAAAGTCATCAGTAAGCAGAAGGGGGTATAGGGATGAGTGCCAATGAGCTGCTGCCGCATCCATTCTTTGGGGGATTTTCAATACTCAAGAATGAGAGAAAACATGAGATTGAAAGAAAAAAGTATAATAATACATTATCCGCATGTTCAGTCTGTCAGACGGTCAAGCCGCGGCCCGTATCCTTAAAAGTGGAAGTAGACAAAGCATCATTCAATCAAATTACATGCAAAAACTGCTGACTTTATGTGCCACCTACTTACTTTACCCGACACCTCCACCTTCTGACTTTACAAAACTTATTAGAAACTTCACTACAATCATAAGAGACCTGAAAAGGAGTGAGTTTTTTTTAAATGAGTGGGAAGCTGTTTATATACATGAGTTTTTAGTTCTGAAAAAAAGGGTCATTTGAAACAAAGCAGATCTGTAAAACCACTGTTTTACTACCTTATTTTCTCCCTAATTTGGAGCCACTCTGTTCTCAACATTACTCTGGGTTTGTGCCTCCACAGATTAGGCTGAAAAGGAGAATTTGTTTAGTTTTACCTTTTTTCTTTTTCTTTTTTTTGCCTCCACTCCCTTTACTCCTTTTCCTTTTCCTTTTCATTTCACTATAATAACAGATTTCTTCATTGCACAAACAGGATATCAGGCGAAATACACACACATGAGCACACACAAGTTCACATGTGCGGCTTGTGATCAGTTTCACTGGCAGCCAGAGAGTGTGTGTTGAGCGTGTGCCAGGCTCCAGGTCAGAGCTAGACCCTGTGCAGGCCCGCTGCAAATCAGAGATCCTGAATTAAAAACGCTGTACAGTAAATACACACAGGGGTTACAGGTTGAAACTTAGGCTGGTGGAGGCCCTTTGGGAGGAAGAAGTAAAGTAGAAACTCATGGGTGGCAAAGCTTTCAGCCAACACACACTCACATACACACACACACACACACCGTATAAACACACTCACACAAATGTGCAGTGCTTGTGTCGTCTGTCATTAGAGAGCCGGACGACGGAAGTGAGACACACACACACACACACACACATGGTGTGTCGTTAGCAAGGTAGTAAAGTCACACTGTTCAAAGGAGCCAGCGATGTTTGATCAGCATTATGAGAGGACTGCACAGGCGTCTGGGAGGCCTGCTAGAGCCGCTTTATGCTCCCATCAACGTTAAATGTCATTAGTCCACTGCTGGAACACTGAGATAGGGAAGGATGATCATTAGGCTCCGCTTTTAGCTTTTATGCACTTTTTCTCCAAAGATTATATCATACATTTGTCCTGTCATTCAGCAGCTTACACTCGGAAACTAAATTAAAGTCAGAGGTCACAAAAGATGAGAAGCGAGGCAGTACCGGAACAAAAATGACGTCCACACTAAGAATTCAGCTGAATTAAGTTAAATTAAACAAGCATCTTTTGTTGCGAGCATGACACAAAAGCACTGCTGGCTCAGTGCTTTTACTGATGCAGTGGAAGGGGGCTCAGATTGCCTTTGGCTGCATTTTAGGTTCAGCCAAGGGGTCAAAGGTCAAGAACTAACAATGTTTTACCTGTCAATCAAACCAGCTTGCCGCGAGAGTTACAGACACAGAGACGTGTCAGGGTCAGTGATTTGGATACATGTTGTGCGAGGGGTCATTAGTTTGCTCATTTGGTTGGTAAGTAGGTGTAAATGTATTGCTGGGCTCCATATCTATATGGGACTCTCTTTATTTTCAGCTCATTCTGGATGTACTTTGTCTTAAAATCAAAAAAGAAAAAGAAGAACAAAGTGTATTGTTCCCTCATCACTAGATTTATACACCCCAAGTGCACCCTTAAACAAAACCTTCCATATTAAGCAATCCTAAGTAAACCTCCTATCCCCCTGTCTCTGTCTCTGCAGTGGGAGAAATATACTTTTCATCACAAAAATGGAGTTTGGGTGAGGTATTGAAAATATGTATAATAGCTGGCAAGTTATTGAATATCCCCAAAATCCCACACATCCCGCATCCAAGAATTAAGAAATTTTCTCTCCCGAAATCACCTCCTTTTCCACTGAGTGCCATTGACCTTTGGCATTTCATCATTAAAACCTGTTCCCTGCAGCCAAACAGGCAGTCAGGGCAGGCAGCCAGTGACAGCTTGACAGTCTGTCTAAACTCTGGATGGAGGTTGTGTTTTCACAGCCCAGGACAGACACCATCAGCTAAAGCGGCTTAGTTACCGAGACTATACCGGCACCTAGACCAGTGAGTGAGTAGAGTGTGCGCGCTGGTTTCTCAGCCCATTTGTGTGTGGGTAAGGTTGAGTGTGTCTCTGTGCACACACACTCTAACCTCAAATCAACAGTGGCAGGCAAGCTTTCCTGTGTGTAAGGAAATGGGATTGACATGGAAAGGAAAGTGGGCCGTTATTTGATTTAGCCCTCGGTGCAGCCATGCACACACTCGCACTCTCACACACGTTTAACCCCAAAGGTGCCCTATCCTCAAATCAGTCTCGTGTCATGCGGTGGTTTTGAGAGCAAGCACGAGAGTCAGGATAAGGAGCACAGACAACCACTGTATCGAACACACATATACATACATGTGGCAGGAGTGGAGTTAGATTTCCAGGTTACACAACTCCAACAACGTGATGAACAGAGGAATTTGGCCTGGGAGTGAGGTGGTCCCTCTCTGTCTCTCTCTCCCTCTGCTGAAAATACACCTTGCCTCTGATGGCTTTTACAGATTGCGGTTTAAAGGCCAAGTGCATGATCCTCTGCCCTCCTTTTTCTTCCTATCATTTCCCAATCTCCTCCCCCTCTTGCGCTCCTTTCCCCCCTTTACCGTACCTCTCCAGCTGCCCCACAAAACCCACATCTTGGGGTCCTTTCTCGTCACGGGCTTTTCGATACAGTACGTACACACAGAGCCACACACACTCACACAGCGACATAGCACACCCCTGGGGAAGAGGGACCAGGGTCTAAATGTTTAATGTTGTGGTTTCAGGGGGGACTCGGTGACTGCGGCCAAAGGCAGAAACAGATGTGCCCCTCTCAGATTCAATTAGTCCCTTTCCTCTTAAATACGCAGGAGAGGGAAGTCACAGCAAATGACAAGCAAAGTCCAAAAGCGTCCACTTAAACCAGCTTAGCCCATAGCAGGTTACCACAGCACCTCCCTCTTATAGTTGATTCTAGTGCTAAAATAATCAGTTGATTAAACAATGAATTCCCTGGCTTCTGCTTCTCGTAGATGAGTATTCGCTGTTTTTCAGTTTTATGTGATTGTGAACAAAATAAATTTTGGATTCTGGGGCATTGTAATGGCAATTTTCACTATGTTCTATCATGTCAAAGGTCAAACGATTAATCATGTGTGCAACAGAATAATTGATAATGAAAATAATCATTAGCTGCAGCCCCAGTTGCCTCTCAGTGAGCAGCCTGAGGTTATTCTGTCTTTCTCAGGTTCGCCCAGCTTAGTTTTTGCTCCATTTGGCAGTGGCGGCTTTTATCCATTAAGTCCCTCTCCTCAGTTTCACATTGTTTTAATCAGCACTTGTATGTGTGCATGGATGTCTCTGTGTCAGTGTGTGTGTGGGTGGATTTCATTGGTATGTGTCCCCTGACCACAGCCATTAAATGCCGGCTCTATTTTAAGAGCCGAGAGCCAATTAAAAGTGTGTGTTCATCACAAAAGCCATGAAAACAAATAAAAATCACATATAGAGGAGATCTGTTGCTGCTTACAATTAGGAGGCGGCTGTTGCTACGCAGGCTCTTGGGAATTGTTGTTTAGTGAAATGTGATTGGAGCAACGTGAAATTTCTAATGGCACTGGAATGCAGCATGGGGTCCCTGTCGCGCAGCACACACACTTATGAACCCACATACGCGCATACACATTAACGCATTTTCTGTTTATGAATTTAGTCTGAACCAGGTCATGTGTGAAAGGGAAAGAAAGGAAAAGCATGGTGATATCAGGATGTCAACGCTATACGTGTGTTAACGTGCCTGCGTGCATGTGTGTGCGTGTGTGTGTGTGTGTGTGTGTGTGTGTGTGAGTGTATTAAATGTGAGAAGTCTGTGTTTGATGAAGATTGCTGGAGACCTTGAAATCAGTCCCATCTGTGGCATTCTTTGAAGCTCTCTGTTTCCCGTCTCTCCCCTCACTCTCTCTCCTCTCCCCCTCTCTCTCTCTTGCTCTCTCTCTCTCCCTCCCTCCCTCCCTCTCCTTCCCTCTGTCTCCCTCTCTCTTCACAGATCTGATTGTGGGGGCGTTTGGCGCAGGCGAGGTCTCGGTGTACAGGTAAGAATGAACAAGGTGTTCTGTCTCTTTTTGAAATGCTTCTCAAAGTAGAGACTTGTTTTCCTGAAATTCAAAGAGACTTTGTAGATCTGTCTTATGTCTGTGCATTGTGTGTGTGTGTGTGTGTGTGTGTGTGTGTGTGTGTGTGTGTGTAGGTCTCGAGCTGTAGTGTCTGTGGAAGCTGCAATGACCCTGACTCCCAGAATCCTGAACCCTGATGACCGACAGTGTCACCTGCCTCAGACAGACATCATGGTTACCTGGTAAGAAGAGCAACCTGAGACCGTCTCTTACCCCAAATCCATACTACATATTGATAATATGTATGTACCAGACATTTACATTGGATAACTTTTATATGTAAACCTCTCTTTCGACTGGTTCCTCCTTATCCGTGTGTGTGCAAACCAAATGAACCCGGTCTGGCGCTTTAAACAACGTACAGAACTGATTACTGTCAGCAAATTTAAGTCCGTTTTAAAGTATGTTTTGGTAAATGCTTCTAAATTTGTTTTGACAATATTGTTTCTTATTTTAGATTTGAGGTTTGGAAACTGCCTCTTTATGTCTCTTAACTGGATATTGTCTATACTCTTCGGTAGCATGTCATTGTCGTAGCTTGTTCATATTGTTTGCATTTATTGTTTTATACAATGTTTAATGCTGCCCTCTTAGCCGGGTCATTTCACCAAGTTATAAATATATATATTCAACTTTACAGTATCATGTTTTTCTAGTTAGTGCACAAGAAATGAATGTTCTTCATCATACAAGATGATGAATGCTGATTTTCGAACAACACTCTCAATTAAATGAGCAAAATGTTTTCACAATAACTTTATACTAAAATGTTTTCTCAAGATCTTCACCACAGTCCACAATTTGTTGTAATTTTTTCCAGCTGTGTGTTGCACTGCCACTTCCATTTGCATTGCATTGTGGGACAATAGCATCCATCAATTCCACGCTCAAAATCAAGCTTATACTCACGCATATACTTAATTTAGTCACTTCTCCAGTGTTAACACTCCAGACACTCAAGTATAATTTATTTCTACTTCGGAATTTGGAAACAGACTGTGTGTGTGTGTGTGTGTGTGTGTGTGCGTGCGTGCGTGCGTGCGTGCGTGCGTGCGTATGTGCGTGCGTATGTGTGTGCGTGTGTGTGTGTGTGTGCATGCGCGCGTGTGTGCAGGTGAATTAAACCTAAATGGATCAAAGTCTTAAACAAACATGAGACTAATGAGCCCCACTGCTGCACTGAAACCCAGATCTGTAACAGGAATCTTACAGCTTATACTGTATCATAAATCAATATGCAGTATAAAGTATAGACTTTCACGAATCACACACACTGACAGATGTGACAAATATTTCACCCCCGTGCTCTAGACGTCTGCCATCAGCCAAGCTCTATTTGTCTGTGAGTCTAATGCAGCGGTCCCCAAACTTTTTTCAGTGGGGGCCACATCAACTTTCCTTTCTGAGATGGGGGGCCGAGGTTAGTCTATAACAGGAAATGATATGGGCCAGGGTGACAACCAGTATTATTGTGGAGATTACAATGATAATTTGTTGTAGCTGCCCTTCGTTTGGCTTTGGCACCACCTGTTGATTTGCAAAAAAAAGTAATAAAGAGAGAGATCCAGAAATCAGGTAGAACATGTTGCCTATAAAAAAGAGCATTACTATAATGACATTTTTTAATATCTATTGCTATTGAAATCGTATAGGCTTACCATATCAGTGTGAGCTGTGGGCTTGCTTCTGACTGGTGAGGAGATCGATGTCAGGTTCCATTCCAGTTACGCCAGTCTCAGAGACTGATGTAGGTGTTGATTCTGTGAGACTTGATCTCGTCGGTTTTTTTTTCACATGTGTGAAAGGTTTGCTCACAGATATATGTGCTCCAAAAACTGTGGACATCTTTGTTGCGTGCTTTCTTATGTTGGGGTAGGTCTCATTTGGGAGGGCAGCATAGTACTTGATCAGACTGTTGGGCTGAATACGTCTTTCAGCACATCACAGGTCTGCAACTAGCCAGCTCAAATTGAAAGAGAAGGCAGGGTGTGTTAATGTCGGCAGCAAAAGGGTTCTGGAATGTGCCGGATTTCTTTAACGTGGACGTGGAAGCTCACGGAACCGCAACACCGAATCCGCCTCATGTTTCTAGTGCGTTTGCACTTCTCGGTTGGGAAGCGGGACCGCCGGTTTCTCAGCTGAGAGGCTTCGAGTGCAGGGAGGTGGGTGAAGTCTTGTTTTTGACTGATTCCAATAGCAGCGCTAGTTTAAGCTCAATACTTTGATGTGGGATACATGTCAGATTATTTTTTCCCTTGCCTTGGAGCTGCAAGATTGAGGCCGTTTAAAATTCTGACACATCTTAATATAAAGGCAAGGTCCCATTTCCATTCTGTTCGATCAGCTCTGGACAGTTTTCCCTTTGTCAGGAGAAAAGCATTGATTCGGTAGCAGGTCGTAAAAGAC
>NW_019174978.1:428401-431010 GCF_002260705.1 Seriola dumerili | reverse complement strand
GCTTCAAAACTCTGCCCCGGCTTAACCAGCGGACTTCAGTGTGGTAAAGCACGTCTCCGTGGGCTGATTCTAGCTGGGAGAGAAAGGCTTGGAACTGCCTGTGTTTAAGTCCGTTTGCTCTGATGAAGTTTATGCAGGACACAACCACCTTCATGACAGATTCCCACCTCAGAACTTTGCAGCTTGACGCTGGCTCGGTCACGATCAAAGTCACGTCAGAATATACCATTGTGTGAGGAGGTGAAGATGAGCCACTATTAACTATAAATAGCTCATAACTATGGTCAATTTTAATTAGAATGCCAACCTTTAAGTACGGATATGTTATGATGTTATGATAGGAAAATGCAATTTAATAAAAATTGGTTGATGTTTAGAGGGATTGTCTGGGATCGTTAAGTGGGCCACTCCAATTGCTTTGGCGGGCCAGATGTGGCCCGCGGGCCGTAGTTTTGGGACCCCTGGTCTAATGCAATAATTTAGAAGCACACTGAAAAAGCACACTCATATAACTGGTACTTCACATTTATAGGACTGCAATTAATTTGAAACTGCATAATTCTATTTCGATTATATTATTGTTCCTGTGGGTAGCAGGCTGGCTTTGAAGAGTCTGGGGGTGAGTTTAGTTGAGGGGAATGGGTCTAAAGGCTCCCGCTGGTTCGCCGCAGTCTATTGTTGGTTCTAACTTCTTGGGGCTGGAACCGCTGTAGGCCTGTTTGGACGGGAGAAGTGTGCTCGGCTAGTTGCCATCATGGTGTCTGTGTGCGCAGAAGTGTGTGAGTGTTGGCAGTGGGTGAAAAGGGAACAGGGTTTGGGTCGAACTGACAGAGAGCACTAAACTGTGGAATTCTGTCAAAACAAAACTCAGCTTATTTAAATAAACCACCGTAAAGTTTCGGCTGGAGGTATGGAATCAGATAGGACACAGGACACACACACACACATTCACAGACAGACACACACACACGCAGAGAGTCAAACAGCAGCGCGGAGAATTGAGGGATGTCTGAGGCTCTTGTGTTTCAGAGCGGTAAGGATTTTTTGACATTTCAGTTGTTTCCCTGCAGTGAGAGCGGGAGAGATGCATGATGGGAGGTAGCCCCAGTTTGTGCCTCCCAGGTGTTATTACCATTACACTTCAGTCTCAGAGTTCAACTAGAGCATCAACTATTGCTGAAAAATAATGACCTCGGTATCTACAACAAGCACCCAGGTATTTCCAGAATCCCCAAAAACCCTTCTAACCATTTGGTTGAAAAAATGTTTTTTCCAATGCACATTTTTTTTCATGTTAAGTATTTTTGGGGTATTTTAAGCCTTTATTATGGATGGTGGAGTTGCGCTTCTTTTTCTTGATCAAGACAAAGATGGTAGCCAGAAATAACATCTCTGCTCGGTCAATTCATACAATGTGAACCAAAATCAAACCTTTTATTTAGCTATATTGGTATATATTTTTGTTTCTCTTCAATATTTTATTTTCAGATACAAATTAATGTGTTAATATTTTCCCTCTGTTTTACAGAAGGAGAAAGGACATTTGACATTTCTGCCTACATGAATTAGGAAATACAGTCGCATCTTGAGAACTGGGTTAATAATCTTTCTCATTGTGCAGTGGACAGAATGTTTTTATTTTTTTTTTTAGAATTCTGGAAATACCTTCAGAACAGCAGTAAGTGTTGTTAAAGTGGCGATAAATAACAATATTTTTATATTTACAATGGATCCTCTCAGCTCTATAGAGAGCTTTTCTCTCAGCTAATTGCTTTTGTTTTTGTATTCGCGTCTTTACTGCTTTGGTGCTGCCCAGCACTGGCAAACAGACTGGCAAACAGACAAACTAGTTGGTGGACACAGCGGAGCATTTAGCAGCGATACAGCCAGATATTTCCCTCAGGAGAGTAAACATCAGACTTTCATTCATTCGGTGGCTAACATGTTAATCACATTTTCTAGCCTGTTCCTACTGCCACCAAGCGGATTTTTTTTTTTTTTTTAATTGTTGCAGGTTTAAACGACCCTCTTGGTTTTTTAACCACTGGGTAACCAGAAAATCAGATGCATAGCTCTTTGAGTGGATTGAAGGAGTGGTGGAAAAAGGAAGGATAGCTACTTAATGACCGGTCTTAAATTGAAAGTTCTCACTCATTAAGCAGACCCTGGGTTGTGGGGGAAGGGATTTATGTGTACATTTTTGCAGGGAGGGCCGGTGAGCAGTGTGTAGGGTGGTGGAGCACATATGCATTTTGGGGAAAATTACATAGAGTAATGACCAACCAAGAGCCAGAGCTGTTGTCAGTAGAATGGGGGTAATTTCCGTGCTGCATACACTTAAGTTTGACACACAGTGCTTATTAGAGTCACACCCGCCCCAAATACACAAAACGCAGAGGCATGCTTACATGCAACACTTATTAAACACACATGAAACCACCTGGAAAGGTCAAAATGGCTTAGGGGAACACATTTTGAAATAGAAACCTGTATTTTATCACACACATAAGCTCCCATCTGTAGCACATTCAGAACGCAGGAAAACTAGCTCATCATTATTGTGTCATCTAATGGGGATCCTAATTATTAACAAACACACAGGCATCCAC